>NW_026918084.1:0-13764 GCF_032062105.1 Saccostrea cuccullata | reverse complement strand
GGAACTCTCTCCTCTTTTGTTCTAACTTTTTAGCTTAAGACGACCAGAAATTAGAATTTAATACATTAGTTAAAATTTCTAAAACTCAAACTGATTTCGTATATTAATTGAAAATTAATAATTTGGTTTTAAAAAACTAAACTTACAAAATTCCAAAAAATTCCAAGGTATTTGAAACGTAAAAGTCAAAAGTTTAACTTTTGACGTAATAATAGCATTCAGGATACCCTAACGTTAGAATCATTATAATGTTTTTAAAAAAGACAACGACATCCGCTTTCCGAATGTACTTCATTTATTTATAATCAACCATACAGAATTACCGAAAAATAAGACAAAAGAGAAAGACTGTATTATATTGTCCGGAATTACCCCGTGTCCAGAATTGGACGGATCTCCCCATCGCCTTTCACTTCTTGCAGAAAATGGTTAAAAGAAAAAATTCTACAAAACGACAAGACCCTTCAAAAATATATTTACAATACAAGCAAAATTTATGCACAAATAATATATTTCAGTAGATTAGGTAGGTGGGTTTTATTATTTTTTTTAATAAGAAAAATAATTTAATGTACGTCAAGAACCTGGGGGTCAAATATATATACATGTATTGCATAATAATGAACGGAATACGAGTAAAATATAATATATACAAATGCAGTGTAAAATTGAAACACAGTTATAAATACATGTCATTAACTATTCATAAGTTTTCCTGATTTATCGTTGAAAATTCTATCGTACTTCTTCATTCGTTCATTTCTGTTTATATTTTTTACCGTAGACCTTACATAAAGACCTTGCATAATTAATACATGTATGTCAAATGTACCCAGCCCGTATATGCAGAACTGCATGTAGCTCTCCGAAAAGACATATATTGATATACCGTTCTGTCAAAACATTTTTTTCTGAGAGCGATACAGTTCTGCAACTAACGCGCCCTGTAGAAATGGTTTACAGGTCGATCAGACCCCCCCCCCCCTAAAAAAAAACCCCTAAATTGTTCTCAGAAATCTTATTTCCTGCGTATGTGTGTGATGGGGTGGAGTAACTTGGTTAACTTTTCCGAAAAAGAAACCTAGAACATTGCAGAAGTGTTTATGGGTGTGTATGTGGGGGGTGGGGGTTGGCAACCGATATCAAAATAAAGATTTTCTGTAAACAAACTAAACTCAGAAAAAGTACACCTTCCTTTGCAGACTCACTCCTTTCTCTGAACCACTTATATTGTTATGAATTATTTTTTTTAAATTTGTTCACACGTTTATATTGATCTCTTAATATGTCTTTTTTCTAATCGTGTTCCTAAAAATATAACCTGAAATACACGACTAAGACGCAAGTTACTTCGTATGTTTTCGTCCTCTTTTCACCCTTGACCGGATACTCGGATGGTACCCGTGGATCATTTGATTCAATCAAATAAAGAGGTATAAACGTTTAGGTGCATTAAAAAAACTTACTTTATTATTTTTCTACAGATTTTATTAATTAAATCATGGCCATTTGCTTATGTTATAATTTTATCTCATAATATAGTAATGCTATTTTTTTTAAATATTGATTTTAAAAAAATACATCACCAAAAAAAAAATCGCTCGAATAGCTGTTAGAAAATAAATAATATAGTACTACCACTTTTAGTAAAGCTGAGATCTCGAGAAATCAAGACCTCAGAGGAATTTGCCCGGGGGTGGTGGGTAGGGGTATTGTCCCAATTTCGACAGACATAATAATATCTTTCCTGCCCTTTGACTGTAAATACCTACTATAATTCTTTCATTAATTTAATAGTGAGTTATGATCTAACAGGAGAAGCCAGCGAAAAAATTCTGACCCTGGCTAACCCCCCCCCTGCCGGCAATTAGAATTGATAATTCGCGCCGCAAAGAAATTAAATCTCTGTTGGTTGGTCTTTTGAACAAACAGAATGGAAAGAATTCGTTGGGAACATACGTATAAACATACATGCAGAGGTTCTATGTCATAGTCGTTTCTTGCAGAAAAAAGAGCCATAATTGTTCAATGGACAGGACATGAAAGCGATCCTTTCCGGCAATTGGCGATGTCGTGCACTGCATGACTACATGTATTCCAAAACTGAAGGTTTTTCTGTAAAGTTCCTTGTCTCGTGGACTTTTTTTAAATTATGTGACATATATAAAATAAACTCTTTTACTTTGTTATGCTCCTGACCTAAGGATGAAACTTTAAAACATTTTCATAGTCCGTTAAAAAGCCGTTCAAGGATTTATGTAACAATATTAAACTTTATAATATATCATGCCGATTAAAGATTAAATTTTCTTTTTCTTTTTTTTTCTTGTCTTTCTTTTTTTTTTCTTTTTTTTTTTTTTAGAAATTACAAATATAGCATTACTAGTATTTCCACGATCTAAACATTAAGTTTTTATGAGTAATGGTAAGTTATTCCCATTTTTTTTAAGATTCGCTGAATATTTTTTTTCTCCCAATGAATTTTGATTGTTTGCATCGTTTAAACGAGGATTGAAAATACTGACAAAGTTGTATTATTTTAAATTAGAATGTACTATTTTCATTTTCTAATGACCAACACAAATAATATACTTGTTTAACATTCCTTCCTACATATATTTTTTTCAGTAGAAGAAAGGCAAAATAATAGTTTCCTGTAGCAAGAGGCCAAAATGGCGCGAAACTCGGAATGATGACGTAACGTCATAATCAGTTTTACTTGTGACGTAAATGAGCTAACGGTAGGCCCAAAATAGGCCCTCGGCACTTAACGTAGTATTTGAAGATAGGCCCAAAATAGGCCCGCGGCACAAGAATGTTAAATCCTACATAACAAGTTATAAACAAGTCACTGATCGCAATACACTTGTCAATATGACGTCATTTCTTACACTGTGACGTAGTTTGTATGCAGTGAGAGACAGATCAAGTAATATTTTCTCAACAAAATATGTATTCTCTTGATAAAATTAAATATTATTTACAGATATCCTATGGGCCAATAACTTGAATTTAATGTCTTCTTTACTATTTTATTAATATATTTTCTGTACATTACGTATTTAATTACCACTGCCGTATATTTGCATGCAAGTACATTGGAGGGTAATTTGGGGGGTCTTAATAAATCGATCTAGTGCAAGGGCATACACTCTATGGTTCAAAGTAAGCTTTTACATTTTATCTATAGTACTATTAAGGTATCTGAAAAGTGCTGCGATCCTGATGAAATCGTAAAAACAATCTAATTATATCAATATTTCATGCTGCTGACCAGCAAAAAATATAGCATTCTGTCTTACAAGTATAATTTTAAGAATGAAATTGCAGAATTTAGACAGGATCGCAGCACTTTTTAGAAACTACAATGCGTGTTGAAAATATTTATAAACTAAACTTGGAAATTTAACTTGGTTATGCCCTTGCACTGGTGATATTTATATGTAACATCAATACGTCAAGTCAATGTGCTAAAATCGCGTGACTGCCGCAACATACGACTAGTCTAAATATAAAATATAATTGTCCTCCATATGTAGTTATTAATCATAATTACAATTATCCGATATAAATAAGTACTAAAAATCATCGCCATCCCGATTACGAATACATTTTTAAATCCAAATTTAGTCGATATTTCCATTGCGCACCTTAGCTGTACTGCGTTATGAGATTTTGATCTATCGTTTGTTAAGGGAGTTAACGCATACATGTAACAGTCTAAAGTGCAGTGCCAATTTTCGCATTTGATATTTTAAAACTTACTTAAAAACGTCTAGATCTTACTAACTCTAACTTTAATAACATTCTAGATTTTTAGAAATTAAGAATTTTTTATTCAAACAATCAAATTCTAAATAACCAAAACAAACTTTACATTTTAAGATTTTAGATTTTTACTTCAAATATCCATAATTTTATTAAATCCTAAACCCGGTTTGAATTTTAAAACTACCGGTATGTCAAAAACGCTCTATGACAAGCAAAGAGATATTAGACATTCAGAATATTGAAATGATTCAGACATAGCTTAATATTCCAATCGTCATTGGAAATTATATTTTGGATATTTGAAGTAAAATATTTAAAAAAGTGTTGTTTTTTTGTTTTTGTTTTGTTCTGTTTTTTTATATAATTTTATTTTCTAATAGAAATCGATTGTTAGAATCTAGAATTTTGATTTAAAAAGATCTAAAACTTTTGGAAAGTAAGTTTCCGAAATTTGAAGTAATTTTTAAAATATTAAAACATGCTAACTTCAAAGCACGTAACGCTAACTTGGTCAAATTCGGATGAAACATAATTGTTACACGGACAGCCTAATCATTCTATCAGGGGCGTAACCTCTCAGATGGTGAAGTCTACATACCCGGTAATTATAAAACTGCTCAGAATCAGCATTTGTTCCTTAATCAGGCTGGGAATGTCGTAACTCAGTACGTAGATTGTACGCGAATATATTTCAAAACTCGAAATGTTTTTAATGAATAATTTTTGTCATTAATATTACCTTTATCGTATATAAGTATGAAATAAATATTATAAGAATACTCACTTTCCCTCCTTCAGAAAAATATCAAAATTAAAAAAACAGTTTATCTGCAAAGGATAAATCAAAAGTATCGCCGACAAAAACAGCCCCTTTTTCGGCTCCCAGCACATTTCCCGTCTGAAATCTTTTACAATTCGCTGACTCTTTTAACTGTATTTTCTTCTCTCCAAAATAGCCTGTTTCTGCAAGGAAAAGCCATCCTTTAATAGTAATATAATTTTTTAAACCCCCAGAGCCCCGTTTGGTTTAAATGTCCTTTTTGTACACATATTTTAATTATTGCTTCTGATTTGTTGACAATTCATTGTTGTGTTCCAAATTTTGCTTTGTTTACGTACAGATAAAATCACTTTCGTTTTGTCCATAAGTCTCCAAAACAAGAACGTTAAAGTCTTTGTAACTGGACGTTTGTTCTTTTACGTCCTTGACAATGTGTTAAATTTTGTAAGAAATGTCGCGTTCGATGATCGTGCCGCATCATTTCTCATGTAAACGAACATCCATAAATCCAAATAAACAGGGTAGCTTCAATGGATATTTAAACTGTCAAACACTTTGAAAGGCATTAAAATTCAGGTCAAACTTATCCAATTTACCGTGTAGGTGTTTACCCCATAAACTCATACAATTTATCAGTAGATGGACCCATCGAAATGTCGGTCCAATATGTGGCACTCCTTCTTCATTAATATTGATATTAATATTGATAAAATTAAATTCTTTACTGATTGAATCTTGAAAAATTATATGTAAAGGAAACATTTGCGAATGTAAAAAAAAATCTTTAAATTTTGATGAAATCCCTCTCCCAAAGTATTAATTTATGCTTTTGTTTTTCGTGACTTCGAATGAGGTACATTTTCCAATTTAAACAAATCATAAAATTTATATCGTTTTATCTGTTCCGTGAGTATATAAATATTAAATATCATTTTTTTTTCTGCATAACTCAGTCATGAACTTCATGTATTTACTTGATTGACTTGAATTTCTTGAAATTAAATCTGATAAAATCCAACGATGGGTTTACATTATACATATATATGTCAGACATTGAAGGCGAATATCATGACATTATACAAGTTCCACCATAACGAGTATGTTTGTCTCTTATTTGTTTAAAAGATATAATCCAACAAATGCAGCCTCCTGATTTCCCAACCTACAGACAAATCATCTTCACAGAAAAGCATATTGACCTCGTACTTCGTGCTCGATCAAGACAGTATAATTATGTTTCCCGTCATAATATCTTATATTATAGTTATATCTGTAAAACAATTTCCCAGAGGGTTATATTTGTATAGTAGAGAGAGGTATGCTCATATTGCAATAAAATGTTATGGTTTTATTATATAAACGTGCTCAATAAAAGGTGGGACATTTTTTTTTTAAAATAAGGTATAAATGATATATCATCTTCATAAAGGTACAGACAGATTAATACAGACTACAGTACCGATATCAGCATCTCAAAATAACTATTAACCATTTTGTTCATAGGATTAACAAGCAAATTCAAAGAATTGTGGTCTCCCATTTTCGGTGTCTTTGTCTTTGTTAGATGCCTTTTTTATTTTGTCAAATATGAACGCCCTAGCATATTTCATTTTAGAAGTTATCACCGAATTCGTTTTTTTTTTAAATTTGAGTCAATCGTGAAGGTCAAGGGGTCAGAAATCATAGCATGTTTGGAAATATCTTGTCACATGTAATACACATGTCAAATATGAAAGCCCTATCTCTTCTCAATGAAAAAATATACGAAAAATTAAAAATTTTGTAAAGAAGGTCAAACTTCAAGGTCAAGGTCACAAGATAAAAAAATACGTGTATTTAGAAAGGGGTTGTCACAAGGGTTAATATGAAAACCATATGGCTTCTCATTTTAAAGACATTGCCAAGGTTAATTTTTTTTAAAGAAGGTAAAACTTCAGGGTCAAGGTAACGAGGTAAAAAAATCATAGTGTATTTGGAAAGATCTTGTCAAAGGTAATACACATTTTAATATGAAAGCCCTATCTCTTCTCATCTTTAAATGTTAATTATTTGAAAAGTAGGTCAACTTCAAGGTCAAGGTCACGGGGCCAAAACCATAGTGTATTTAGACTGTTCTTGTCGCAGATAATATACGTGTGTAATACAGCTGTATGAAAGCCCTATCTCTTCTCAATCAAAAGATATCACCAAGGTTAAAGTTTTTGTGACGGACGGACAGAACAACAGACGAATGATATTTAATGTCGATCTCCTCGCTTTCAGGAACGCGAGGGATAATTATTAATTAGATTGTATTATCCCAGTACCTGGGAGTGATAAATAATATAGCAGGGTGTGCTTTAGAGATCCAGTGAGTCGTGACAATTTCTTATGTGTATTTAATGCAGGATTGAAAGGAACACCGCCTGTGATCCAATGCATTAGAATTAGATATATTTTTTAAAAACTTTACAATAGTAATAGGTAGTCATAGGTAAACGAACACATCTGAACTGAGGAAAATGGAACTGTTTATCTCGTCTATACAATGTACAAATACATGTTTAAACCCGGTACTACCTTCCCTTTACTCGGTTGTAAAGGACCTATGACATTACCCTAATAACAAATAAATAGATAAATACATGTAAATAAATAATAAGACAAAGAAAAGGTAACACTGTGAAAAAGAAGATTTAAGCTGAGAAAATATCAAACTTCTACACGATTTTAATACATTAAATTAAAACATGAACTACATTTTATACCGATAACATTGTTTTTATTTCTTGGTTTAAAATGCTTTGAAGATTTTACATTTCATTTTTTTAAATTAAACTGCATTTAATACCTCGTTTTAAATTAATGGGACATTCTCTCTGCAATTAAATGATTTCTAGTAACTTGATTTAGTTTGTACATTCTCTAATAAAATGAATTAATTCTGCATTAGCACGTGCATACGATAATAAACTGGTCCCGGGCCCTTCAAGGTCCAATTGAATAGATATTACGTGTGGTATATTATGGTGCAGATGAATAGATTTTGCCTTGATTTATGGTAAACGAGTAAAACGAGAGTTTTAATTTGAGGAAATATAAACTAAGATATATAACACCAGACCGACTTCTAAATGGGATTTCTAAATTTTAGGCTGGGTGACCATATCCCCTTTTTGCAGTATGGTAAAAACCCGTTCACGAAATCAAATTGAAAAAATCTGCTTTTTCCAGACTGATGTAAAATGGCTTTATTCAATACACTGTAGGTCAGGGTAAAAATGCAATCGGCTGTCTATTTATTTAATTTTTTAATTTCTGAACAAATATCTTAAGGTTCGAGTTCATCCTGGTACAGCAAATTGATGTTTGTCGATTATTTTTCTGACACCCACTTCGTTTATAAAATGATGTTGATTTTTTTAAAGAATATGTTTCACTTGTTTACAAAAATTGATTTATCGACGTGATATTGCAATGTCTCCAGGAAGTCCTGAACACTTTGTCAGAGTGGATTAAGTGTTTTAGAAGTATATTAAAAATTCGTCTTATAAAACTAAAGGGCAAAATGGGACCAACTGCCCTTCCGTTTTTACTTAACCTGAAGTGATGAAAGCGAGAGAGCAGTATGCAATGCTTTCAACAGACAATACTCTGAACAATATATCTTTATCTTTTGTTTGCAAGACTGATTATCATGAATGTATTTTGGAAGAACTTGGTTTTAGTTTGGTCCAGCAAATACTCTGCCAAGCCCTCATCTTTATACTCCTTACAAAAGAAAGGAAAATTGGGTTCAGGGGAGGGGGTATTTGAACAAACTTAAATCTACAATTCTTAAGGATGCTGTTGAATTAATATGACACATAATGCCTTTGTTGTTTATAAGATGAAAATTATTATTAATAAAGTCTTTATATTCCTTTGTTATGATCCACTCTAATGGCTCCTCTATTCTCCCAATTGTCACAATGTGAACAAATTTAAGCTTACATTACCTTTTTGATGCTTTTATGTTTTGATCAATCATGACTTTGTTGTTTATGAAGAAATTTAACAATTTTTCCATGTATTCCTAGTAAAACCTTGTTCACCATTGTGGCCCCACTCTTCCCCCAGGATCAAGATTTGGAAAAACTTGGATGTTTCCATAAAACTATGTCCAGTCATGGCTTTGCTGTTCTTGAGAAAAAGAATTTTAAAGATATTTTCTATCAATTCTAATTCAATCACCCATTATGGCTCCACCCTTGCTCCGGGTCATGATTTGAACAAACACTATTTGAATTTACAATATTGAGGATGCTTCCACATAACTATGACCAACCATGGCATTGTTGTTCCTGAGAAGATTTTTAAAGATTTTCCCTATGTATTCCTTTGTAAAATTTTCATTCCCCAATGTGCCCCCATCCTTCCCCCGGGGTCATGATTTGAACAAACATAAATCTAAATTGACAGACGATGCTTCCATATAATTATGACCAATAGTGGATTTGCTGTTCTTGAGAAAAAGATTTTTCTCATGAATTCCTTTTCTAATCTTTCATACCCAATGGTGACCCCACCCTACCCTCGGAGGTCATGATTTTAACAAATTTGACTCCTCACTACCAAAGGATGCTTCCACATGTTTTTCATCTTTCCTGACCAAGTGGTTCTTGAAGAGATTTTTAAAGATTTCCCTGTATGTATTCCCATGTTAAACTTCGATACCCCATTGTGACACCCCCTACCCCAGAGATCATGCCTTGAACAAACTTGAATCTACACTACATGAGGATGCTTCCATATGAACTTCATCTTTTATGGCCTAGTAGTTCATGAAAGGAAGTTTTTTTAAAAAGAATTTTCCTACGCATTCCTATGTTAATCCTTGATACCCCATTGTGGCCCCATCCTTCCCCTGGGGGTTATGATTTGAACAAATTTGAATCTTCACTACCAGAGGATGCTTCCACATGTGTTTCATCTTTCCTGGCCAAGTGGTTCTTGTGAAAAATATTTTTAAAGATTTTTCCTATATGTATTCTATGATAAAATTTGTACCCTATTTGGCCCCACCCTATCCCAGGGGTCATGCCTTGAACAAACTAGAATTTACACTACATCAGGATGCTTCCATGAGTTTCAGCTTTCCTGGCCCAGTGGTTCTTGAGAAGAAGACTTAAAAATTTTTTCCCATGTATTCATATGTTAAACTTTGATACCCCATTATGCCCTACCCCACCCCCACCCCCCGGAGGGGGTCATGGTTTGAACAAACTTGAATTTACACTACATGAAGATGCTTTCATATGAGTTTCATTTTTCCTGGCCCAGTGGTTATTGAGAAGAAGATTTTAAAAAGTTCCCATTAATTTTTCACTAATTCTTAATTATATCCCCTTTGAAAAGGGCATGGACCTTCATTTGAACAAACTTGAATTCCCTTTACCAAGGATACTTTGTGGCAAGTTTTGGGTTTAAATTAACCCGGTGGTTCTTGAGAAGAAGATGAAAATGTGAAAAGTTTTCAATGACGACGACAACTACGATAGACAACGGAAAAATTTTGATCAGAAAAGCTAAAAACGGAACTCGGTTAACTGCAATTGGTCATCATCAAAATTATCGTTAAAAACTAAGTACTCTGAAGTTGATATTAGAAGGAGGCTGAATTCCTCATTGACCACTTGTATGTAAGTTTGCCAGTAAATTGTTGGAATTCTGTGAAGACTGTTATTAATCTCTACGAAACAGAAATTTTCACGAAGAGGAAAACACTAGCTGTTGCCTTCAATTCAAATATATCCACGATGTCTATTGATTTTCATTCGTATGTTGACTCATATATCCCAGTGAACTTAAAATAAAGGACACCCCAGAGTCAGCTACAATTTGTTTCATATTTGGATATTTTACTATACACGATAAAATTCAATCAACAACTAATTGTATGACAAAAGAGATGACTTCAGTTTTACTTGGGCATTGTCAACTTTCCTTATTATCAAACTGTATAATATTCTACTATCACCTGCGTATGTTGTATGTCTCACATACATGTATATGTTACTCAGAAGCTTGCTCTGAGCACTTGCTCATTTTTTTTAAAGCCAGACATGCTAATCACTGAAAAGTAGATGTAATAGGAATTTTACAACCTTTTTCAAGTCCGAATTTCGTAGATTTTATGAATTATATAATGACATTGTTAGCAAATATATGTATCTATAATTAGGTCATATATCATACTTCTTATCATTTTTAGGCCTTTGTTTTTATTCTGGATTAACAACAGGAATTTCCATAAGCTTATCAGTATATAAGGCTGACAGCGAACGTGACCGATCAACAGAGGATGCTTACCCCTCCTCTAGACACCTGATTCCATCCCTGGATTTCCCCGGGGTCCGTGTTCTATACCCTCTTCACGTATTTGTATTGTTTATGATATTTGTTTTAGATCGATCACTGTTCATCATCTTCACCTTTTACATTTGAAATCAAAGTTAAAGATTTGTGACCGAGTATTAGGCCTAAAATAAAATTTTGTTTGTTTGCAGTTGCCTACCACCCGGCCACTGAAAATGCACCCGACCCAATTTTTTATGGCCATTTTGTATTAATATTTTTTTCTTTTTTTTTCAGGATATTGAAACTGTTTCATTTTCAATTGTTGACATTTGATTTTATCAATCAGTGGTTTTTAACAATAGTGGAGCTATTTCATGTTTAGTAGACCTATAAAAAGCTCTGTTATTATTGTTATCTAATAAAAATCTGAAAACAATTTAAAAAAAAAGATTGCCTAGATCTACCTACCTGCCCAGTCTAAAAATTATAGGTCGGCAACTGCAAACAAAGAATTTTTTAAGCTTGGCCTTATTGTAAAATTTATACAGTGGATATGTGCATAAATAGTGAAAAGTACTAGTAATCAAAATATTTGATTCTGCTTCAATAAAATGCATTACAAGGATAAATGGTTTGAGTAATAACAAAACCGAGATTTTGGGGGTTTTTGTTTGAATTTTTAATTACAATTTAGATTTTGAAAACTTTATCATTTATAAACCAACATGTTAATCAAAAGACTTTTTAAAAAAAAATGGCACGGGGTTTTCAAGTGTGAATTCGTTAAAAACTGGTATATCTAATATATGTACCTGCAAATTTCTCTTGACCCCTTCCCTTGCCTTCTTTAACTCGAAAACACAATGTTCCTCATAAATAACTACATTTGGGAATATATTTTCAAAGCAAAATTGTGAAAAGCTGCGATTTAATCAACTTGTGTACACTGTGGTAATAAACTGGCACACCGATGAGAGTGGCACAGTATGACAAGTTTAATTATTGAATTTAAACATTGTCCATTGTTAAGTTAACCTATTAAAACTCTTTTTACATCTTTTCAAACTTGTGGTTTTCATTTCACCGTATGAAATTTACAAAAGGAAATTATTTTTTAGAATTCATTATTTATTTATCGTTCTTTTAACATCGCAGACAGTTGATGTGGATGAATGACTAAACAAAGTAGAACCTTGACTGAATTAGCAAGGACTATAAGTACACCTATACATACAAATCCTCACATTTAATGTTTCAGAAGTGACAATGCATGTACTTGAGATTTAGGTTATAGGGTTATAATGTTGGAAAACCCAACTGAAACCCCACCGCCAGGAAAAAAAAAAAAAAAATAATAATTGCTGTTGCAAAGCCCTGCTTAGCGAAGCGCGGTTTCCAGAGAGAAAAAGAAAAAAAACCCAATGTTTTGATTAATATTGTAAATGAAGTTTTAAACGGGGTTTTAACGTGGGTAAGAAGTAAATAATCATGAGACCAAGCACGGAGAGATGCCATTGACTTAAAAAAGACCCATCATAACTTTTATCCAAAAAACTCTACATAATTGAACCAGCAGAATTAATTGACGCCTAAGTGCACCAGTATTTGTACAAAAAAAATGTCATGATATGACAAAAAAAAAAAGCCCTCGATAAAAACTTTTTAATTATAATCCAGAGTCAGCAAATCTTTAAAAAAAAAAAAAACGAGATTTCCTTTCATCTCTCCTTAGATGAATGTTTTATAAAGTGAAATTTGATTGAAAAGAATAAATTCATGCAATGATATCACATGATTTTTACAGTTTGTATTTCACAATACATAAATAAAAGATGAAGGTTACCAGCAGTTATCAATCCCTCAATTATGTACAAACAATACATACATGTATAATTATGTAAAGAGAGCATAAAAATGGATTCCCAAAATTCTGGAGGTAGGATCAGTGCCTTGGAGGAAGAATAATAAGCATCCCCTTATAACTGGTCCCTATGTATCTATTAGGTAGACAGAACTTGTTGTTGTTTAGACAAAGGCCTTACATTTGTATGAAACAAGTCAGTAATTTATCACCATTACTCTTACAGTCACAAGTGGTAAAAATCTTTACAAACAAAGATACATAGAGGGTTCCAGTAAATGTTCAACCAACCCTTTTTTTAATCCTTACTATTTTTAGATATTAACAGAAGTGAAGGAAAAACTTCAAAAGTGCTTTGCAACAATATATTCAAGATTGGTGTAAAAAAATGTGGGTGTTTTAAAAACTCAAGAAATTTTAGAAAATTTGAAATTACAAGATTCTACTCAAATCAACAGCTTAAAAACATGAGTTTTCAACTTAATACACAAACATTTCCACAAAACTTAAAAACCAGGCTTTTTATATCGTTTACAGCTGCTTTTTGAATAAAAATTCAACTCGTAAATTTACTTGTTATTGGTCTTTTGCAGAATAATTTTGTTTAAAAAAAAAACTATTGTACACACAAGTACTCTGAAGTTACAACAAAAAGATACTTGATTTTCTGATTGACAATATCTAATTTTTTTCCCGCACTTTCTAAAGAAAGTTCGGGTATATTGTTGTTACTCATGTCCATCCGTCCGTTCGTCTGTCACACTTTTCTTCCCTAACTCCTCTTACATTTTACACAGTAGCCTCATCATCTTTTGGGAGATGTTTGGTGGTGTCATGTAGATGTGCA
Organism: Saccostrea cuccullata; assembly: GCF_032062105.1. Classification (NCBI taxonomy): domain Eukaryota; kingdom Metazoa; phylum Mollusca; class Bivalvia; order Ostreida; family Ostreidae; genus Saccostrea; species Saccostrea cuccullata. The sequence goes on along the minus strand of NW_026918084.1, from coordinate 186 downwards.
GTAAGGTTTTGGAATTTTGATTTTTTCCCGGGGGGCAAATGGGGGTGAAAAATATTTTTTTATGCAAAAAGCCCCGTCTTCCCTAACTCCTCTTACATTTTACACAGTAGCCTAATCATCTTTTGGGAGATGTTTGGTGAGGTCATGTAGATGTGCAGTAAGGTTTCGGAATTTTGTTTTTGCCCC
>NW_026918083.1:0-12500 GCF_032062105.1 Saccostrea cuccullata | reverse complement strand
TTTTATTCAGCACTGTATTCCAAATGTACCCTTAGTCACCACTTACTTACAGATACATTCTAAACACTCAGTGTCTTTATATTCAGCATACATGGCAAGAAGGTGTCTTGATTTTGTGAGAATATTTTTTTTTTGCTTTTTCTATTTTTTAATTAAGGCTTAATAAAGATTTAAAATTGAGATTGTCATTCTTTTTTTTCGGAAGCAAACATTTAAATATATTAAATGACACACTCACATACAGACATACACACACTTACATACAGAGTGAGACTCACACCTACAATATTACATGTGGAAGGGGGTGAAATAAATATCAGTCAATATAACAATAGTATAAAACTCCTATGCTTAGTCATTACTTTGAAAAAGACATTTCCAATTAGACCATCTTTTTTTCAAATTGTTCAACATCATATACTTTTTTTCTATAACAAAATAATTACTCAGGTACAATAATAAATCATTAAATAAAATGGGACACTTTTTTCTTGATGTTTGAGATTGTCATTCTTTTCATTTTTTACAGTTGTTTCTATGACAACCCTGAAACATAGCAACAAAGTTTTGTTTGACATAATTATGTTTGTGGTGTGAAGTTCTAAGAATAGGTTAAAGTATAATCAAAATCGGTGACACTACTTGCCAAAAAATGAAAGTTTAAGTGGTTAAAGAGAATGGCTATTAACTCATAAAACGAGTTTGAGTTTCAAAATTGTATAAAGTGCATACCGGTCCTTTTTTTAACGTGCTTGTAAATTATGACATATTTACAAATTATTCAAACGATCATAAGTAACAATATGATAGATATATCTGTTTCATTTTCCGCACACGCTTATAATTTTTAAGACATTCATATATTCTTAAACTTTTTGTCTGCTGTGTTATTATAAAACATAGAGTTTCTTATTTGTAGGTAATTGTGGCGCTGACGAATCTATGTAATGGTACCAAAGAAAAATTTTGTAAGTAGAACTTCATTAATATACTGTAAAATCACATATTTTCGTGAGATCAAAATTAGAGGTTTGAGAAAAAAATACCGGTATGTTATACCGGTATAACAGAAGCTGTATTTTTTAGTAGAAGAAAAACGTAGATTTACCATTGCTAAAATTTTCAGGTTGATTTAGATTTTGTATCATCACATAATCACTTAGGTATTATGTTTCAAACGACCTCCTATTTGGTCAGCGTACATTGATTCTATCGTAGCTAATGCATATAAAAAATTAGGTCTACTTTAAAAATGGAAGTTTAAGGTAGATGCTAAAACTTTATCTCTTTATACAACTTTTATAAGACCTAGTTAGAATATGCAACCAAAGTTGGTGTAGGTGTGTCAGTTAGAGATTCTGAAAAACTAGAAAAATTGCAACTTGCAGTAGCAAGAATAGTCATTGTATTAACCTCATTTGGCATCGCGAGATTCTCTCTATTTTGAAACTGGTTGGTAACCACTTGCTGTTGGACGAATGTCCAAAGCAAGAACAACTATGTATAAAATATTTCATAACACGGTACCCGGTTATTTGAAAGAAATATTTCCAAACATTCGATCACAAGAATCAAATTACGTAACAAGACAATCACAAAATTACTGCATCCCTAAGTGTAGATTAAATATTTATAAGTCATCGTTTGTTCCAATGGCAATAAGGGAATGGAATTCTTTATCTCTTGAAACAAGACAATCCACTATAATTGGTTCCTTCAAAAATTGTGTAAACTCTCAGAGAACACCCACCCCGTCCTTTTTTACTTTTGGTGATCGTTACTGGAGTGTAGCTCATACTAGATTAAGACACAATTGTGTTCTAAATAAAGACTTATTTAGGTGTAATATTATTGACAGTCCACTATGTACTTCCGGAAAATAGAAGATGCATATCATTTCTTTTTTTCTTGTGTGAACTACACTGCCCCAAGAAACGACTTCTTCAATGCTATTTTTAGAATGATAAATTTACGTATTGTAGACACTCATGTTCTATTATGGGGAGATAATTCGATCAGTATTTCTGAAAATGAAAGTTTATTTTTAAATGTGCAATTGTTTATCAAGAGATCTGGTCGTTTTTGTACGGAAGCCCGTTGGTGCCACGTATGAAAAATATTTTATCTGGCGGCCGCCACTTATTAATTGGCGGCCGCCACATATATATCTGGCGGTCACTACTTATTATTTGGCGGCCGCCACATATATATCTGGCGGCCGCCACTTATGTATCTGGCGGCCGCCACTTAATATCTGGCGGCCGCCATTTATTATTTGGCGGCTGCCACTTATATATATCTGGCGGCCGCAAAATAATTTATATGGCGGCCGCCACATAAATTATTTTGCAAAAGGTGAGTGTTATTGGGTTAAGAAGATGGATGTTGACACAACCGCTGCTTATTGATAAAAAAAGTAAATGATAAAAAAAAATTCTGAAATAATTATTGGAACACCATTCTTGGAAATCCAAAATGCAAAACTTCATTTAATTCTCAACCAATCATAGCTTACAGCAATTTATGTCCGTGACCCCTGATGAGGCTTATTAATAATCGAAACACTCTACAAATATTTGCATAATTCAAATCAAATATTAATCTGCTCTATGCAAAAACATATCTATTAGAAGTGTGGATTGGAGTATATTAATCTGCTCTATGCAAAAACATATCTATTAGAAGTGTGAATTGGAGTGTTGGTTCATAATAAATCTCTTACAAGTTTGGTTGATTGATGTTGCTATTATAATTTTTACACTGTATCCACCTCTTAAACCACACATTAAAACATGCGCGCGATTCAGGAAGCCAGGTGTTATCTGGCGGCCGCCATATAAATTATGTGGCGGCCGCCAAATATTATGAAGCGGCCGCCAGATATATAAGTGGCGGCCGCCAGATAAATATTTGGCGGCCGCCAGATAAATCATGTGGCGGCCGCCAAATAATTAGTGGCGGCCGCCAGATGTTATATAGCGGCCGCCAGAAAAACTATGTGGCGGCCGCCATATAAATTAAGTGGCAGCCGCCATATATTAAGTGGCGGCCGCCAGATATATAAGTGGCGGCCGCCAAATAATAAGTGCCGCCAGATAGAATATTTTTCGTACGTGGCACCAATGGGCTTCCGTATTGACACAACCGCTGCTTATTGATAAAAAAGTAAATGATAAAAACGAATTCTGAAATATTGGAACACCATTCTTGGAAATCCAAAATGCAAAACTTTATTTAATTCTCAACCAATCATAGCTTACAGAAATCACCATGATTTATGTCCGTTACCCCTGATGAGGCATCTTAATGATCGAAACATTCTACAAATACTTGCATAATTCAAATCAAAGATTAAACTGCTCTATGCAAAAAATATCTATTAGAAGTGTGGATTGCAGTGTTGGTTCATAATAAATCTCTTACAAGTTTGGTTGATTGATGTTGCTATTATAATTTTTACACTGTATCCACCTCTTAAACCACACATTAAAACATGTGCGCGCATCAGGAAGCCAAGTGTTATCTGGCGGCCGCGATATAAATTATGTGGCGGCCGCCAAATATTATGTAGCGTCCGCCAGATATATAAGTGGCGGCCGCCAAATAATAAGTGGCGACCGCCACATAATTATCTGGCGGCCGCCAAATAATGTGGCGGCCGCCAGATAAAATATTTTTCGTACGTGGCACCAATGGGCTTCCGTATTTTTGAGTAATGTATTTAGATTTGTTTGTACATACCACAGGTACTTGTGGACAGGACACCCCCCACCCCCCGATATTCAACCCCGGGGTTATTTGAATATTTTTCACAATTTATATATAGTACACTTATTAAACATGTTTGCAATAGGAACAAATCGTAAAACCCCCAAAATAATCGATCCACAAAAAAAATACCCTACTATACAATGGCGGGGGGGGGGGGGGGGGGGGGGGGGGGGGGGGGGGGGGGGGGGGGGGGGGGGGGGGGGGGATGTCCACAAGTACCTGTGGTCCATACTACATTAATTCAATTCTGTACATGCATTACCTATGTTAGATAATCTTCTTGACCTTTGGTTCCTGTGTAAATTAATTTTGAACATTACTTTGTGTTATTAATTGATATAAAGAAGAGGACGTTCTAAGTTTTTAAGAACTTGTGTCCAATCCTTTTGTTGTAACATCAAAACAATAAAATATGTTCAAACCAAAACCGGTATGTGGGGATTTAATTTCGTGGTTGGTGAAGTGTTCGAGTAGTAATGCTTATTAAATTTAACATTTCGTGGTGGTCACGAATTCGTGGGTCTGTTCATATCGTAAAAACAACGAAAATGAACCCCCAGGAAAATAAGTGATTCACAGTACATGTAGAACTCGGATATTATTGGATCATCAGTAAAAAAATACATGTACTAAAAGAAACATTCTTTGTTTATGCAATTGTTCCGAAGGCACAAAGTATCGATCTTGATGAATGGGGTGGGTGGGCTTGGGGAAGAGAACTGAAAATATTTAAAAAATGGCAAACAAAAAATATTGTCCAAACTCCAAAATTCTTTTTCTTGGGCTGTGTGTTACCATTTACCCGGTATGTGCATTTCCCGCTTTTTATCATGCTGAAGGTCTTCTTAGTTTTTACATGCTCAAATTGTGCAAACATAATCATGTTTAGGATAGACACAGGCTGCTTTAGGCCATTATTAAAACTATTTTTGTTTCCCCTAACCCGACTCTTAAATCTAAAGTTGGGTAGGTAGGTATGTAAATATACAGCAGATTTAAAAATACATTTTCAAATAATCGAATAATACATTTATAAATAAAAGAACAAAAGAAGCAATTTGTGTAGAGAATGATAAAACGTTGTTTTTAAAGCTGACATGAATTCTTAAAAACCCAACATTTTCATCTATGTACGACTTGTTACATACCAACTATAGCCGTATTCCGCCAATTTCTTTCAGATACATTGTCTTTAATCGCAACTTATCGGGCCTTTCCGACTAGCGGAGAAACGACCTCGAATGTATATGGTAGACGCCATGACAAACCTCCCTTTTCACGATTTTTGAAATGAATGCATGGAGACCTTTTATCTGTGGAATATGGAGTTTTACTTTATTCAATATAATGATATTACCTAAAATATACTATAGAATGGACTTCTTACTCCGTCTATCCTTTATTTGACTAAATAGGAAATGTATAAAGAAGGTGGGCGCACTAGATGGGAAGTCAGCAGGAATCATTGACACTAAACAATTCCCATTTAAACGTCCAAGCATAGGGATGGGTATCCCCAAAAATTTCGTATCGCGATATATCACGATTTTCCCCCCAAAATATCACGATAATATCGTTATTATTAAGGTCTTCCGTCTTCAGCGGAAGACCTTCTTGTTATTCTTAGGTTTCTTTTCCACTATTTTTAAGGTCTTCCGTCTTCAGCGGAAGACCTTCTTGTTATTCTTAGGTTTCTTTTCCACTATTTTTATTATTTTTATTATTGTTTTTTTTCTTACCGATTTTGTGCACGCGATTTCTCAGAAACGGCTCGATCGATTTTCATGAAACTTTCAGGACTGATGGAACATCAATCAAACCTGATATATAATTTTTTATTTTTATGACGTCACTTCCGGTTTCGAGATTTCCGCGATTTAGTGATTTTCAGAGGGTCACATTGTCCAGCATTTTTCTCAAAAGTGCTTTTAGACAGAAACGTAAGATTTTCAGCGATGATAGAGCAAGATGTGCTGATGTGACACACACCTTTCTTATTCTCCGGAAGTGCAGCATGTCGGCGCTCGCTATGGCTCGAAAAAAGACCTATCGGGAATTCAGAAATTTTTCACACATTTTTGGCAATATCTTTTTACACGTTAATATTTTGTAAAGACATATAGAACAAAAGTTGTGAAGAATGTCACGATCTTTCGAAAGATATCAACAATAAGGGGCTGGCCCCTATAATAAAGGGCCAAAAGGGGCCGAAAGTTTTTCCTTTATATCTCAAAAAGTATCGAGAATTTGTAATACGTCAAAGAAGCAAAGTTATTCAAAATGTGAAGCTTAACCTTTTGGCGTCGTCAAAATACGTCCAGCGTCGTCACTTCCGGCCAAACCGGAAGTAGTCGGAAAATGCGTATTTTTGCCGTTCTTGACAAGTTTTTGGGAACATCTGTCACTGGGAGCATTAAAAATTAATTTTCCGTCCGTCGTCGTCACTTCCGATCAAACCGGAAGTAGCCAAGAATAGCTTATTTTGAAGGTTTTGACGCAAAATTGAAATTATAAAGTCATTGGAGACAACTTAGCTCATTACTTTCTTGTGTTGATGTCACTTCTGGCACTTCCGGTCAAAACTGGACGGAAGACCTACTCGTTGCTTTGCAACGAGCTTTGCTCTAGTTATTATTATTATTATTGTTTTTTTTTCTTACCGATTTTGTGTACACGATTTCTCGGAAACGGCTGGATAGATTTTCATGAAACTTTCAGGACTGATAGAACATCAAACAAGCCTGATATATAATTTTTTGTTTTGATGACGTCACTTCCGGTTTTGAGATTTTCGCGATTTAGTGATTTTCAGGGGGTCTCATTGTCCATCATTTTTCTCGAAAATGCTTTTAGACTGAAACTTGAGATTTTCAGCGATTATAGAGCAATATGTGCTGATGTGACACACACCTCTCTTTTTCTCTGGAAGTGCCGCACGTCGGCGCTCGCTATGGCTCGAAAAAAGTCCTATCGAGAATTTAGAAATTTTTCACACATTTTTGGCAATATCTTTCTACATGTAAATATTTTGAAAAGACATATAGAACAAAAGTTGTTATGAATGTCACGATCTTTCGAATGACATCAACGATAAGGGGCTGGCCCCTTTAATAAAGGGCCAAAAGGGGCTGAAAGTTTTTCTTTTATATCTCAAAAAGTATTGAGAATTTATAATACATCAAAGAAGCAAAGTTGTTCAAAATGACAAGCCTTATCAAATGGGGTCGTCAAAATACGTCCAGCGACGTCACTTCCGGTCAAACCGGAAGTAGTCAAAAATATCATATTTTTGCCGTTCTTGACAGGTTTTTGGGTTACATATGTCACTGGAAGCTAAATTCTTAATTTTCCGTCCGTCGACGTCACTTCCGGTCAAACCGGAAGTAGCCAAAAATGGCATAATATTGCATGAATTAATATAGATTTGGAGGATTAAACCATTTTTGGACTTCATTTCTCTTTTTTTGAAAAATGACAGTTGCAGATGTACTTCTGGTCAAACAGGACGGAAGACCTACTCGTTGCTTTGCAACGAGCTCGGCTCTAGTTTTCATTATTTTTCTTCAAAATATGCTAGAAAAACAAAATTTCACTTTTTTGAAATTTTTATTTACATAGAATTAATCATGTTTGGATGGTAAGATGCTGTTCTTTACACCTTTTACAACATTTTTTAGATTTTCTATAATTGTAATTTAAAACATTGAACAAATAAATGAATAATTTATGGACTTTATAATATGTACCTAAATACCGGTATTTAGGTCTCCGTATCACGATACGTATCACGCAACAAAAGATCGCGATATACCGGTATACCGATAAAATCGCACATCCCTATCCAAGCACCAAGTGTACTTTTAATACATATCTTATACAATGAACATTTAATCTTCATGGGAATGGATTTCTGTCTTATATCTGTTTATTTTTAAAGCCGCTTGGTCCGATTCTAATCGCTAAAAATATATATTCGTTTTTCTTCTTGAAAAAAATTGTCCATAAATTGTTTCAACTTATGTCAAATTATATCCCCAAAGTCTTTTTCTTTTAAAAGATATCAAAATTCAAAAGTTAAAAAAATAATTTTTGTTAGGTCACACAAAAAATAATCCTATGTTGATCATTGTTGAAATCACCTTCGAAGAATTAAATTTATCGCTTTCATGTTTATCTCATCAAGAACAAACCCGAGCATTTTTTTCACAACAAAGTACATATAGTACCTGTACACCGACAATATTTTAGCTTCTTTAAAAAAAAATCATTTAAAATATCTGATTTTTCCTTTATTCTTTAAATATGCATATTAAGATAAAAGTTACTGTAGATGGATTATATTCAATTAATTTCTTAATTTTGAAAAGATGTATTATGACTAAGGCTTCTACTAATAGAGAAAAAAAATACTCGGGTTTGAATTATCTTCATTATTAGATATATCCGATAAACTTATTTTTTTTTTCAAAATTGACTTCACAACAGATTTTAACTTCCGTCAGGAACTACTGTTTGTCAATAAGGTTTTTGATATGCGTTTTCCATGTAAGGATTGTTGTAATAAACTATTAAATCAATCTTATAATTTATTTTTATATATTATCTATGTAATGACGTACTTTTATTGTGTAAGATAATATGTGCCTGTTTCGGGTTAAGCGGCTTTAATATTTTTTTTTTTCAATAAAAAGGTGTCATCAAAAATTTATTTATGCTGGATACATTTAATAGAATATAATAGAAGTCTAAAACTAAAATAATTTTTGTGCTCAGTTTTCAAATGCACTGAAAATATTGAATGTAACAGAACGATGGAAGTTGCTGGTTTTTTAAAAAAAAAATATATTCAACATTTTTTCATCAGGTGTTACTTTGTAGTTACAAGTTCATGTATGTTTTTTTTTATATTTGGGAACGTTACCACTATAAATGACAAAATGTGAACGCATTGTGGCAACGCACTCTGAAAAAATTACGCACTTTGAAAAATATTTTCAAAGTGCGTTAAAATTGGAGCAAATCAACACACTTTGAAAAAAAAAAATTAAGTGCGTTAAATTTGGGACACACTTAACGCACTTTGAAAAAAAATTTGTCAAAGTGCGTTAAGAGTGTACATAGACGTTTTTTTTTTACCATGGGGGCATTTAAGGCACTTTGAAAAAAATATGTATAAAACTAGACTTAGATTTTAGTAATTGAGAGAATCAATTTGTAATAAATATATCTTTCTAAAAACTTTTTTAATTTACATGCACTCATTTAGCCTCATTTAGAACAAGAAGAAGATTAGTAGAAGATCTCTCATACCAACTCTTTTTTCTTATACATTGTACATAGCCTTCGGAAACAAATTAAAAGTTGACTCCCCAAGGTAAGCTCCAATTTTTAATGCATAATTATATCATGTATATCTTTGCAAACCCTTTGTGTGCCTAACCCCCACCTTCACCCCTCCCGGTACTGATGCCTATGCTACACCCAAATATATGTATTTGCATAACTGGTATGACGTTGAAAACGTTCAATCTATTTTAAATTAGTTTACATAAAATGCATGTAAACTGGAAAAAAATAAGTACAGTAAAGCATTTAAGAAAGAATTTTCAAAGTATGGAAAAATCAAAATCGCTCACTTTCACATCCTGAAGTGGCCTCATCACCGAAGAGTTATCAAATAGGTTCAATTATTTATCATAACTAAGATTTGCAAGAATATTGACCAGGCCACACAAATTTTTCAAAGTGCGTTAATCAATGTTAATATGGTAGATATTAACGCACTTTGAAATTCAAAGTGCCTTGATTTGGTTCCAAATTTAACGCACTTCGAAATTTTTTTCAAAGTGCGTAATTTTTCAAAGTGCGTTGTAACAACGCAATGAAATATAAAACAATTAATGTAAAATAATCTATAAAACATAATTTTGCAACTTTATTCAAGGAGAATTTTATTTTACTACCAATTCAAAAATTTCAAGCAAAAAAAAAAAATAATTAAAATATCACTGTATTCGAACCTTAAATGCTGCGTCTGTGACAACGCACTTTGAAAAAGATACGCTTTTTGAAAAAAAAAATTCAAAGTGCGTTAAAATTGGGACATACGCAACGCATTTTGAAAAAAATTTCAAAGTGCGTTAAGATTTTACATCAATATAATTATTTTACCTTAATGCACTTTGAAAAAAATGTGGAAACAAAAATTCTTTAGATTTTAGTAATGGAAAAATTCTATTTCAGTGTTATTTATCTTTCAGTAAACTTATGAATTGATTTTCTCCCATCGAGAAGAAAGATCGGGTAAAAGATCTCTCTCTTACGAATAACGCTTTCTCTTTCAATAGAAAGGCGTCGGTAACAAATAAAACGGTGGAGGATAGTAATAAACCCAAAAAGAATAAGCCGCATTTTCAATGCCTATATGATGTATATCTTATTATCTTTAAATAAGTGGGGAGGGGGAGGGCTAAGCCCCTCTCCCCTTGCCCTTCGCCCGGTTATGATGCCTATGCTATACCAAAACAATGGATATGTATTTAGATTACCAGTAGACATTGAAAACTATTAATAATTGAATTAACTTAAAACAGTTGAAAACTAGAATTTTATAAGTACAGTAAAACGTATGAGAAAGAGAATTTTCATAGTCTTGGAAAATCAAATTGCCGCTTTTTCTTAAGGATGTACAACACACCTACCCCCAAAAAATTCCTGTCGTTTAATTTTCGTTATTTTTGTATATGTAGTACATAACTATATCTACTGCATGTATGTATATTTTGGACAAAATCGTTCAAGTGGTTTTTGGACAGGAACTTCCGAAAGTTACCCCCCTTTAGTTGTTTACAAGGAGTGAAAATTTTTTATCAATGAACTACTTAAACCTTGATTTTAAAAAAAACCAGGTTATATATAAATGTCAAATTTCATTGCCTTATTCCTTTAACCATTTAACACAAAAACCTAGTCATCTTTTTGATATACATATCATCCAAACAATTTTTAAAGACCTTTAACTGAAAAACTATGAATTTTCTAAGCCTTGAAAATTGCGTATTTTTCAAATTTAAATTTTTTCTGTGAAAAAACCTGTCGTTTAATTTTGGTAAAAAACTTTCTTTAGGTAGCTGGTAGTAAAAATAATCTTAATAATTTTTTGTATAAGTAGTATAAGGGGTCTAGCTAGGGGAAGATTCTGATTGGCTGAGAGAAATCACGTGATCAGTTCTGATTGGTTGAGAGGATAAGTGGGTCAACTGAGTACAGTGCTAACCCTAACCCCCTAACCCTAACCCTAACCCTAGCCCCCTAACCCTAGCCCCTAACCCTAACCCTAACTAACCCCACCCCCTAACCCTAACCCCTAGCCCTAACCCTAACTAACCCTAACCCTAGCCCTAACTAACCCCACCCCCTAGCCCTAACTAACCCTAACCCAATCCCCTTAGCCCTCTAACCCTAACCAATTCCCTAAATACAGGGTGTGTTTACACTGTTTACATTGGTACGTAGGTACTACGTTTTTGTTTATGCTGACTATACAGGTAAATGCGCCGTGTGCAAAAAAACATTTCAAGAATGTCATTATGACGTCACGCATTCACAGTCTAAAGCTCAGCCTAGCCTAACCAGTTTGAACCGGTTTTAGTGAAAACAAGAACACACACACATACACAATACAGATTAGAACACAGATTTTATTCACAATGAAAAATACAAAAATGATTTTAATTTCCACTGTATCGGCATAAGGGACATTTCTGGTAGGAAGTCTCAAAAAGTTTCTTCACACACTTTTCACAACACGGATATTGCCTGCATTGTCTGCATTTCCATTTCCCTTGAGTCTTTTCCTCGTAGCACATCATACATTCTTTTTTCAAGGGTCTGTTCCTAGTAATTTTCATCCATCGGGGAGGCGGTATATTCTCAATTCCTTTCTCCCGGATGAAATATTTTCAGGCACCAGCTACAGGCACAAGTCTCCATGGAAGGCTCATCATCTTTAAACCAGTGTGGTAATGGCATTTCACAATGCTCGCAAATCGGATAGACTTCAAAATTCCATCCGGGGCAGGGGTTATACACTGTTAATGATTTACCATTCCTCGTATTCTGATCACAGTAATGACAGATATATTTTTCTACATCAATCCAATATAGAATTCTCCACACAAAACTCATGATGGATATAATGAGCGAAGGATACTCCTAGCTCTGGTTTATATACTATAGGATTATTTTAGGGCCGTGTGCAAAAAAAAAAAAAATATATGCTGACTACACAGGTAAATACTTGGCAGCGAGCCAAGTTTGTTTAGGGCCGTGTGCAAAAAATATGCTGACTACACAGGTAAATACTTGGACCCATTCTAGTTTTGTTGAGGCCCATTGTGCAAAAAAAAAAAAAAAAAAAAAAAAAAAATATGCTTACCTGTGTATTGTGACGTCATCCACTGTATATAAATACTGGTTTTCTCCGACTCTGGGTTCATTTTACCCTCAGAGCCATCAGCTGATAGACATGGATTCTACTAGAGAAAAACAGGTACAGGGTCGACGCATATTGAAACGAAAAAGTACCGAGAGAGAAATAGATTTACCACCTAAACCCATTTCGGAGTATTATCACATGAGACTAGCTGAAAAATGGACCTCTCAAAAATTTAAAGCGCATGAAAATGAATATGTCGTTCATTTCGATGAATTTCCAGAAGAAGAAAAAA
>NW_026918082.1:0-13645 GCF_032062105.1 Saccostrea cuccullata | reverse complement strand
ATTAGGGATATAGAATCTATTTTGATAAAATCTACTGTAGTTACAAAAAAAGAGCACAACTATTCTGACATTCTCCTTAAGCCTCATTTTTAACTAATCAAAGGTAAGGTAAGAAGAGGGTAAATATGAAATCGTATTTAAATTTCTCTTTTGAATTTGTTTCGAAATAAATATTTATTTTTACCTTGTTATAAGATATGTATACATTACCTTTCGGTAATGTGCTGTTTCCTGTCACTTTTAAGCAGTTTGTTCCTGTGAAGGGTTTTTGGGGCATCCTCTTGGACAAGATCCATTGTATCTTTCACAAGTGTCATTAAAACCACAGTGTAAACTACATTCTTCCTTGCAGTTTAGTCCGTAATACCCAGGTTGGCATTCTGAAGTATCAGACCAAAATTGAGGGTAATGCTTTGGTAAGTGAAAAAAAAAAAATACTATAGATTAAACCATGATTCATATTAAAAAAAACGTCAATATATTTTACAGACCTCATTACAATTTATGCCCGTCCATCCAAAGGAACAAATACAAGAGCCATCAGTGTGTTGACATGTGTCGATGCATTTAGGAGAACATTTTTTGAGAACACTCTGTACCATAATATCCTTTTTCGCACACTACATAATAATGAAGTAAATAGCGCAGTATAAATCGATGAAAAAAGGGTAACGATATTTAACAATAATCGATCTCATAAAAACCTCAGCTAAAACAAATCTTTGAGCAGGGCATCTCAAAAGGCTAGAAAAGAGCACATATCAGATCAGAACTGAAAGTTTACCGGAGGGGAGGGGCTTGAATTTTAACCCCCCAGGGGGTCATGATTTGAACAAACTAGAATCTACAATACCTGAGGATGATTCTCTATGAATATCACTAAGCATGGCTTTGAAGTACTCGAAAAGAAGATTTTAAAAGGTTTCCCTATATGTTCCTATTTAAAACTTTTATCGGCCATTTGGCCCAACCCTACCCCCCGGGGGGCATGATTTGAACAAAGTTGAATCTACACTACCTGAGGATGATTCCACATGAGTTTCATCTTTCCTGGCCCATTGGTTCTTGAGAAGAAGATGTTTCCTATATATTCCTATGTAAAACTTTGATCGGCCATTTTGGCCCCAACCTTGCCCCGGGGGTCTTGATTTGAACAAATTTGAATTTACACTACCTGAAGATGATTACACATGATTTTCATTTTTCCTGGCCAAGTGGTTCTTGGGGAGAAGATTTTTCCTATATATTCCTATGTAAAACTTCGGTCGGCCATTTTGGCCCCACCCTTGCCCCTGAGGTCATGATTTGAACAAATTTGAATTTACACCACCTGAGGATGATTCCACATGAGTTTCATCTTTCCTGGCCCAGTGGTCTGGAGAAGATTTTTAAAGATTTTTCCTATATATTCCTATGTAAAACTTTGATCGGCCATTTTGGCCCCACCCTTCCCCCAGGGGTCATGATTTGAACAAACTTGTATCTACAATACCTGAGGATGATTCCACATGAGTTTCATTTTTTCATGGCTCAATGGTTATTAAGAAGAAGATTTTTCTATATATTCCTATGTAAATTTTTGATCGGTCATTTTGGCCCCACCCTACCCCCGGGGGTCATGATTTGAATAAACTTGTTTTAAAACACTACCTGAGGATGATTCCATATGAGTTTCATCTTTCCTGGCCAAGTGGTTCTTAATAATAATAATATAATAATAACAATAATAATTTATTTAAAGAGGGTAACCCATTAGTGCAATGCACTAGTCTTCCTGGGGGCCCCTTTATACATGGATAGTACAATTATGTATACAATAGTAGAATAATCAGAAAAATTACAAGTATATTACATACGTGAATTACATTTGGGAAAAAAAAGGAAATATATAAAAAAATGTATTATCAAAACATAGAAACAAGTTACTCATTAGGAAAAAATATGTTGCGTCCATTGAATGATAAATTTTTCTACATTTTTACAAAAAAGATTGTACATTTGGGGGAAAAAACGTACATGTAGAGGTAATTTGTTCCACAAATGAAAGCCTGAATATGGAAAAGAATTTTTAAACATATTTGTTCGATACTTTGGTAGACTAAGGTCATAATTGGATTCAGAACGTAAAATATAATTATTGGAGGAAATAAATTCGAACGAGTCTCTCAGATAATCAGGTGTCATATCTGTTGGATAGTGATGCAGAGCACATGTAACACACAAGATGGCTGAATCCGAACTACTTTATTGAATTATTGCGCAATGTAATTAAGCATCAAATTATAAGCAAAAACCAATTACGTAAGATATTACAAATCCGGAAAAAAAGATATAACATATCCTCCCTCCTTAATGTCAATGTCTGTAACATCTGCAAATGTCCTAATCAACTTAATCATGTGTAAATCAAAATCAATTAACAATCAAACTTATAATTGACTTTTAACATAATTAAAGAATTCAAATTCATGCAATTACAATTATTCACATGGTGAGGATTATTATGCCTCAAAACACATTTAACACAATAATATTACTGGCAATCAATTGCTTTGTTGGTTTCTAGTTGCGCACAGGGTAACGTCGTTCAACAATGGCGGTGTCTGTGTAGCAATCTGTTTTATTATATTACGTTTTGAGTTGAACGATCTGCGCAAGGTATGTTACGATTGGTAATTTTGCGTCTAGACTGACTTGGAATTGTCGGTGTCCCAGGTGAAATGGTATCATTTGTAGGTGGTGCAGCATATCTCATTCGGAACTACTGACTTAGAATCTAAAGTGTCCGTAACTGTTCTTTCTCTCATGTTTTTCTGATGTTCTCCTCATTTGGTCTATGTGCCTACGCCACACTCCTCCTTCCTCGGTTTTAACCTGGTAAGTCAACGGTCCTAGACTGGCTATAACAGTGGCATGAATCCATGGTGTTTGTCCCCTGTAATCTCGTACCATGACGGGTTGTCCAATGGTAGCGCGCGCTGGATCCTGTATGTCTTGATAATTTCATGTTGTCCTGCTTCAGATTTACTCTGTCACTGATGTCAGGTTTCAAGAGATTCAAACGTGTCCTTAGGTTACGTCCGATGAGTAATTTGGCAGGTGTCTCCCCTGTAGTAGCGTGGGGGGTAATGCGATAAGTCATTAGGAATGAGTTGATTTCCTTGTTTGTGATTTTATTATGCTTCTTCATGGCAGTTTTGAAACTCCTAACAAAGCGTTCCGCAAGCCCATTCGTACGCGGGTGGTAAGGTGAAGATGTCACATGCTTCACTCCGTTTTGTCGTAGGAAACCCTTAATTCATCTGCAATGAATTGTGGTCCGTTGTCAGAAACTAATGTCTTAGGTAGTCCAAGACGTGAGAAGATATCTCGTAAAACGTTGACTGTTGCTGTAGATGTTGTTGAAGACATAGCACAACTTCCGGCCACTTTGAATGAGAGTCAACAACAATGAAGTACATGCGTCCTTTAAAAGGTCCAGCAAAGTCGACATGAATTCTCTCCCATGGTGAATTTGTCCATTCCCAAGGGTGTACAGGAGCAGTCTCGGGGTTTGGTAAGTAATGTTGACAATCTGAACAGCTCTGACACATAGCCTCAATATCAATATCGATGTTTGGCCACCAAACATGAGATCTAGCGAGACTCTTTGTCCTCACAATCCCTGTGTGACTTCTATGAAGTTCAGACAAAACTTCTCTTTGTAGTGCTGTAGGAATGATTACTCTGTTTCCCCAAAGTAGACAATTTTGGTGCACTGTGAGTTCCATATGTCTATTTCTGTAAGGTTTGAAGTCATTTCCTGAGGGAAAGTCCCGTGTACCTTGTAACACAATGTCAAGCACCTGAGATAAAATAGGATCACGTTGAGTCTCTTTTCTCACATGGTCACATGATACAGGTAAGCTTTCAAACTGTGATGAGTAGTAGATTGTGTCGATATCCTCATCTGTGGTATCGGTTATCGATGAGTCAGCGGAAGTCTGGAAAGTCCGTCAGCGTTTCCATGGTTAGCTGTCTTCCGGTACTCTATGCTGTAATTATGGCTAGATAGGAATATAGCATATCGCTGGAGTCTAGCAGTAGTCATGGCGGGTAGTGATTTTTCTGGGTGAAAAATACTAACAAGCGGCTTATGGTCTGTAATCAGTGTAAACCGGCGTCCATAGAGGTAGGTATGGAATTTTTGTACTCCCCAGTATATGCCTAATGCCTCCTTATCTATCTGGGAATATCCCTTCTCTGCCTTTGTCAACGAGCGAGAAGCAAATGCGATGGGACGTTCAGCTCCATCCTCAAAGACATGTGAAAGTACGGCACCAATTCCGTATGGCGATGCATCCGTAGCTAAACGAACAGGTAATGAAGGGTTGTAATGGCACAAAACTTGTTCTGATGTGATAAGTTCTTTCACTTTCACAAATGACTCTTCACATTTGGATGTCCATGTCCACTTCCTGTTGTTCTGTAATAACTCATTTAGCGGTCCAACCACTGTAGCAAGGTTTGGCAGAAACCTATGGTAGTAATTCAACAGGCCCAAGAATGAGCGCAGTTGAGACACATTTTCAGGTTTTGGTGCATTCTTGACAGCATTTATTTTGTCACTGGATTTATGTAAACCATCTTTGTCTATTACATGTCCACAGTAACTTATTTTGTCCTTAAAGAATTCACACTTCTCCAGATTTGCTCTTAGACCGTGTTGTTCAAGTCTCTCGAGCACAAGACTGAGATTCTGTAAGTGTTCTTCATCTGTCGAGCCTGTAATAATCATGTCGTCCAAAATGCATTTAGTTTTTGGAATGTTTGCAAGGACTTGGTCCATGGCTCTTTGCCAGATGGCAGGAGCGGAAGCGATTCCGAAGGGAAGTCGGTTAAAGCGGAAAAGTCCCTTATGTGTGTTAATGGTAAGCAAGTTCTTTGATGCGTCATCCACTTCCATCTGTAAGTACGCCTGCGTTAAGTCAATCTTGCTAAATTTCTGTCCTCCGCTAAGGGACGCAAAAATATCTGCTATCTTTGGTAATGGATATTGTTCGATTTTCAAGGCAGGATTAACTGTCACTTTGTAATCACCGCAAATTCTGACTTTGCCGTTTGCCTTTGGTAGGGGTACTATTGGGGTTGCCCAATCACTAAACTCGATAGGTGAGATGACGCCTTCCTGCTGTAATCTGTTGAGTTCCTCTTCCACACGAGGTCTGAGGGAATATGCCACTTCTCTGGCCTTGTAAAATTTTGGTCTCACATCATCCTGCATTGTAAGTTTTCCTTTGATATCCGACAGTTTTCCGTTTCCTGGTTCAAACACTTTCTTATGTTTCTCCAGAATTTCCTGAACAGTCATTTTCCCGGAAATTTTCTGTTTGTCACTCGGTAATCTAATTGATTTGATTTCCTTCCAATCAAGTCGTAGAAATTTCATCCAGTTTCGTCCCATGAGTGTCGGTCCTTCCTGCTTCACAACAAGTAAGTCCAAAGTTTCACTCTGTCCATTCAAATCGACCTTGACCTGCACTTTACCAACTGGACGGATCTGCTCCCCACTGTAAGTCTTTCAACGATTATCTGTATCCTCTAGGGTGTATGACTTGAGGAATTTGTCCAACGTAGTCTTAGAGATGATCGACACAGCAGACCCTGTGTCAACTTCCATAGGAATGTCAGATCCTGCAATTCTTTAGGAGTCACAATGATTGGGTCTATCGAGACTTTGTTTACATCTCTGTAGTAGCTTGAGAAATGCAGCAGATAACCACCATTATCTTCATAGTTGTCGATTCCATACTCATCTGTATCACTAAATTGAATTTTCCCCCGTTTTCACGCTTCTTCTTCAGACACACTCTCTCCAAATGTCCAACTTTTGAACAATACCTGCATTTTGTGTTTGTGTGTTTACAGTCATTTGCTCTGTGTGTTCCCTCCGCATCTGTAACATTTTCCCTGTACTGGTTTGGGTAGTGGTCTTGGTTTCATTTTACCATAGTTCGTTTTTGTTTTATTCACAGAAAGTTTATTTACACTTTCACGTTTTCCCTGTAATTCTAGTGCGTCGCGACTAGCCGTTTCCATGGCGACAGCTGTCTGAATGGCTTTTTCTAAATCCAACTGCGATTCGGCAAGCAGTCGTTTCTGGATGTGTTCCTGCTTTAAGCCACATACAAATCTGTCTCTCAAAGTCTTACTCAACGAATCTCCAAAGTTACAATGTATCGCTAAACGACGTAATTCTGCCATGTAAACTGTAACACTCTCCCCTGCAGCCTGATCTCGTTTATGAAAACGAAAGCGTTCAGCAATTTCTGAGGGTTTGGGGCTTAAATGTGCTGTAAGTTTCTGAATGAGTTCGGCAAATGTCATTGTAGAGGGCTTTGTGGGTGCACATAAATTTTTCAACAATGTGTAGTATTTGGGCCCGATGATAGAAAGAAGTGAGGGTACCTTCAGATCCTCGTTCACATCGTTTGCAATAAAATACTGGCCCAGACGTTCTGTATACGACTCCCACGTTTCAAACGATTCGTTGTACGGTCCCACCTTTCCGATGATCAATGCCATGGCTCATTGATGCTTCGGTTTTTAATCCTCGTCGCCAATTTGTTGGATAGTGATGCAGAGCACATGTAACACACAAGATGGCTGAATCCGAACTACTTTATTGAATTATTGCGCAATGTAATTAAGCATCAAATT
Source organism: Saccostrea cuccullata (assembly GCF_032062105.1). NCBI lineage: Eukaryota > Metazoa > Mollusca > Bivalvia > Ostreida > Ostreidae > Saccostrea > Saccostrea cuccullata. The sequence continues at coordinate 6,946 of NW_026918082.1, read as the reverse complement.
ATAAGCAAAAACCAATTACGTAAGATATTACAAATCCGGAAAAAAAGATATAACAATATCATAAAGTGTTTTATAAAGCAGTATGTACATGTATTTATGAAAATCTATTTTAAAATCCATATATAGTCAGCCAACCAAGTTTCACAAATAATGGTTGTAATGGAGCATCTGGTGCCAGATCTAATATAATTCTTGCTGCTCTTTTTTGTAATTTAAAAGCTCTTTCTATGCCAGCACCTGGAGCATTGCCCCCATACAGTTAAGCAATAATTTAAAGATGACAGAATGCATGCTGTTGTGAGATGTGTATTGTTTCATTATGTATATAATTATGACATTAAGTTTCTGAACGTTCCAGAGTGGTTAACATGTTCGGTCATTTTATCTAGAACATTCTTAAATTTTGTGTATGTCCAGATTGTTCCAGTAATATCATGTTTTAACAATTTCTAGAATATTCTAGATTTATATTACTGTATAAATACCCTGTCAATTCGATGCATAGAGATACTTTGTCGTATAAGCACCATTGAGATACAACTGGGATATATTTTCACTGGGACATTGTGTGCAGCAACGGACACTCTGATGTATGTATTTTTAGATTCTTGCTAAGTTTGTACTTTATGTTTTATATACTTATTATATATTACTGTAAATAAATTATTGTTAAGTTTAAATTATGTTATTGATCTTTGCTGGCATTTAGGATATTCTGACCCATAACAGAATTGGGGGCTCGTCCGGGATAAAGAATTTCTTGCACTTTTGCAGTTTATTGAACCGTTAAATTTAATTATAAGCCAGCAGAAATCAACATGGTGTTTTCGGTCACAGACTTTCTTAGTTCACCAAGTGTTCAGGTTTTTGATACGTTAAAAAAGGATGACTTGATCGCATTAGGTTTGCATTTTGGGTTAGATGTTAAATCCTCTCAGAGAAAGCAAGACATTAATAATTAAGGTTGCAAAAAAACTAGTAGAAGAAAACGTCTTTGAAAAAATACGATCTTCCAGAATATACAGTTAAATCAGAGTTAGAATCTTATAAAATGTCAGAATTTCAGTATCAAGTAGAGTTAGATAAAGTGCGATTTGAACGAGAAAAATTAGATAGAGAAGAGCCAGAAAGTTAAAGGGAAGCACGACAGCGTGAACGGAAATTTGAATTAGACAAATTAGCAGCAGAAAGAGAAGAGCGAGAAAAAGAGCGTGAAATGAACTTTGAGTTAGAAAAATTAAGATTACAGCACAAACCAGAACCGACATTTGTCAAGAATGAATTCGACGCAGCAAAAAATATTAGGTTAGTTCCAAAATTTCAGGAAAAATCTGTAGACATTATTTTCCCCAATTCGAAAAAGTCGCAGAGAATCTTAAATGGCCACGAAATGTTTGGTCAACGATGTTACAAAGTGTACTGGTTGGCAAAGCAGCTGAGGTATACTCTGCACTAGGGGTAGCTGAGAGTTTAGACTATGAGAAGGTCAAAGCAGCAATATTAAAAGCATACGAATTGGTACCCGAAGCATATAGACAAAAATTCAGAAAGTATAGGAAGTTTGATAATCAAACATTTGTTGAATTTATTCGATCACTGGTTTAGATCTAAGAAACTTGAAAAAAACTTTTGCTAATTTGCGCCAAGTCATCCTGGTAGAAGAGTTTAAGGAATGTGTTTCTCAAGATTTGAAAACACATTTAGAAGATAAGAATGTGAAAACTCTTGAAGATGCAGCAGTCATATCTGATACTTATGCTCTGTCATAAAAAGAATTTTGTATCAAGAGCTCAGACTAGCAGTAGTTCTACCAATTCAGACACATATAAAAAGAGTGGTTCAGGGTCTCAGTCTTTCACAAGTTCCCAGTTTCCATCCCAAGGTGGTTTTAAGTCCGGTCCAGGACGTGTTGAAGGATCGTCTGGAATAGGGTCGCTTCCTACTTGTAGTTATTGTAAGAAAAAGGGTCATCTGATCAGTGAATGCTTTAAACTTAAGAGAAAAAATGATTTTGATAAAACTCAACCACATGCTTGTGCGGCAGTTAGAGGTGATAGAGAAGCCTTAGTTTCGATTTGTTCTGACACTCCTGATGTCCAGGGTTCACAGTCCAGTTCTATTGATTCTATGGAGGATTATAAGCCCTTTATGTCTCAGGGATTTGTTTCACTCGGTGACTCTAGCGAAATTAAACCTGTCCAGATTTTGAGAGATACTGGTGCTGCACAGACGTTATTGTTAGAGGGCGTGCTCCCTTTACCTGAGCAGACTTCTACTGGTGGGTCAGTTTTATTACAGGGTGTGGAGCTAGGCGTCATTGATGTTCCCCTGCATAGAATTAGTTTGAAGTCAGATTTAGTTACTGGACTTGTTATCGTAGGTGTTCGACCTACTCTTCCCGTTCCAGGCATTTCTTTGTTGTTAGGCAACGATTTAGCCGGTGGGAAGGTTGTACCTGATCCTATAGTTTGTGAGAAAATCACTTCCAATGTCATGTGCGATGATGAAGATGATGACATTTATCCAGCCTGTGCTGTTACTAGAGCGATGGCCAGAAGACGAGAAATGGAGGTAGACCATACTCAAGCCTTTGACGAGACGAATTCCTCTGTTGATATTGATTTGAATGACACTTTCTTATCTGACCTTAATGGCATTCAAACAAACATGGAACCACACTATATCAAGAAGCAAGAGAAGAAAGAACTGTTACCAAAATTTGGTGGTGAGGAAGATGAGTCAAATCTACCAGAAAGCCAAGACAAGGACATCATAAGCCGAGAGCAGTTACTTTCAGCACAACATAAAGACCTAGATATCATCCAACTAAGAAAGAGGGCATTACCACCAGAAGAGGCCACTAAAATTGGAGAATGCTTCTATATGAAAGATGGCATCCTTATGCGAAAATGGCGACCACCTGACGCTTCCTCAGATGAAGTGTGGCGTGTCGTTCACCAGATAGTGGTCCCAGCGGCTTATCGTCGAGATGTCATGAGTTTAGCTCACGATACACCTATGGCTGGTCATTTAGGTATCAATAAGACTTATAATAGGATTTTGAGTCATTTTTATTGGCCTAAGCTAAAAAAGGATGTTTCGAAGTTTTGCAAGTCATGCCATGTCTGTCAGATGGTAGGTAAACCAAATCAGAAGATACCATCTGCTCCTCTCCAACCAATTCCAGCTTTTGGAGAACCGTTTAGTCGAGTGTTGGTGGATTGTGTAGGACCTTTGCCTAGGACCAGATCTGGAAACCAGTATTTACTTACCATTATGTGTACATCTACTCGATTTCCTGAAGCCATACCTCTTAGGAATATAAAGGCAAAGAGCATAGTTAAGGCCCTAACCAAGTTTTTCAGTTTTGTAGGAGCACCCAAGGCAATTCAGTCGGATCAAGGCTCAAATTTTATGTCGGGGTTGTTCCATGCAGCAAGTCATGCATGAGTTGGGTATAAGGCAATATAGATCAACTGCTTATCATCCTGAGTCCCAGGGAGCGCTAGAACGTTTTCATCAAACCTTAAAAACAATGTTGAAGACCTATTGTTACCAGTATGAAAAAGAATGGGACGAAGGGGTTCATCTTGTGCTATTTGCTGCACGAGAAGCAGTCCAGGAGTCTCTTGGGTTCAGTCCTTTTGAATTGGTGTTCGGTCATACAGTTAGAGGTCCTTTGAAATTGTTGAAGGAAAAGTGGCTGACTGAGACTAGTGATCTTAATCTTTTAGATTATGTGTCTGACAAAGATGCCAGAAATAGGGTGTTTAAGCCAGGTGATAAGGTTCTTGTATTTTTACCTATTCCTGGGTCATCCTTTACAGGCCATTTATGGCCCTTATGAAATTGAAAGCAAGATCAGTGATGTAAACTATGTAGTTAAGACACAGGTCGACGTAAAGAGAAACGGGTTTGTCACATTAACATGTTAAAAGAGTATTTTGAAAGGTGTGACCGAAATTCTGTAAAACCAGTTTCCACTTTAGCCAATGCTAAGACTGTTCAAAATTGTATTGAAAGTGATACGAGTGTAGAAATGAATGAGAAAGATTGTAATCAGAGTGTCCGCTTGAAAAACTCAGAAGTTTTGGCTGATTTGGATGAAAAACTTGGCATTTGAACACTCACCAAAAAGAAGAAGTTCAAAACTTGATGAATGAGTATCATCAAATCTTTTCAGATGTTCCAAGGAAAACTAATGCAGCTTGTCATGATGTTATAGTTGGCGACGCTCTGCCTATCAAACAACATCCGTACCGTCTCAATCCAATAAAATTGCAGTACCTAAGAAGGGAAGTGCAGTACATGTTGGACAATGACATTGTTGAATCTAGTAAAAGTGATTGGAGCTCACCGTGTATTCTTGTACCAAAACAGGACGGTTCGTACCGATCATGTACAGAACTTTAGAAAGGTGAATTCTGTTACCAAAACTGATTCATATCCAATACCTAGAATCGATGACTGTATTGACAACATTGGAAATGCGAAATTTGTCAGTAAATTTGACCTGTTGAAAGGCTACTGGCAAGTACCGTTAACAGAAAGAGCAAAAGAAATATCTGCTTTTGCTACACCAGATGGACTTGACCAGTATAAAGTAATGCCTTTTGGCATGAAAAACGCACCGGCTACATTCCAAAGGATGATTCACTCCCTTCTCCATGATCTTGAGGGATGCGAGGCCTACATTGATGATGTCGTCATATACAGCAACACATGGGACGAACATCTCCGAATCATGCGTGCTTTATTTGACATTTTAGCTAAAGCAAATTTAACTGTGAACCTGGAAAAGAGTGAATTTTGTCATGCTTATGTAGAGTATTTAGGTCATAAAGTAGGTCAAGGTTATGTTACACCCATAATGGCTATAGTGGAAGCTATTGCAAAGTTCCGATTCCTACAACAACAAGAAATAATTAATGAGGTTTTTGGGCATGGCTGGGTTTTACAGAAAATTTTGTTCAAATTTTTCCTCAGTAGTTAGTCCACTTACAAATCTTTTACAAAAGAGGGTTAACTTTGAATGGACAAAGGACTGTGAAAAATCCTTTCATAAAATCAAATCTATCCTGATGAGCAACCCAGTTCTGTCAACTCCAGATTTTTCTAAGCAATTTAAGCTTACTGTTGACGCTAGTGATGTTGGAATCGGGGCAGCTTTGTTTCAAGAACATAGTGATAATGTAGATAGAGTTGTTTCTTATTTTTCAAAGAAACTTACAAAATGTCAACGAAATTATTCTACTATTGAAAAAGGATGCCTTGCTTTGTTGTTAGCTTTACAGCATTTTGATGTTTATTTGAATGTTACTTTGCATCCAATTCTTGTGTATACTGATCACAACCCTGTGACATTTTTGCCATAAATTGTCAAACAAGAATCAAAGACTGACTAGATGGAGTTTGTTGTTACAAGAATACAACATAACAATTAAGCATATCAAAAGTAAAGATAATGTTATTGCAGACGCCTTGTCAAGAGTATCGTAAACACACTAGATTTTGTATAAATGTACATAACTTTTATTTTAATAATATAAGTTTTCATTGACATTCAAACTTTTTAAGGGGGAGGTGTTGTCAGATGTGTATTGTTTCATTATGTATATAATTAGTAACATTAAGTTTCTTGAACGTTCCAGAGTGGTCAACATGTTCGGTCATTTTCTCTAGAACATTCTTAAATTTTGTGTATGTCCAGATTGTTCCAGTAATATCATGTTTTAACAATTTCCAGAATATTCTAGATTTATATTACTGTATAAATACCCTGTCAATTCGATGCATAGAGATACTTTGTCGTATAAGCACCATTGAGATACAACTGGGATATGTTTTCACTGGGACATTGTGTGCAGCAACGGACACTCTGATGTATGTATTTTTAGATTCTTGCTAAGTTTGTACTTTATGTTTTATATACTTATTATATATTACTGTAAATAAATTATTGTTAAGTTTAAATTGTGTTATTGATCTTTGCTGGCATTTAGGGATATTTTAACCATAACAATGCATTATAAAAAAGTTTCCGCGTGTGTTATGAGAGATTTTTTTTAATTTTACGTAATGTAAATAGTTTATACGTCAAGGACTTGCAAACAGAATCAATATGACTAATATAGCGCAATGAATGGTCAATATGTACTCCAAGGATTTTTTTAATTCAACATTTTTGAGAACTTTATCTGATACACACAAATCTAATTTTGAAGATGTTAACTTAGATTTTTATGCTGATTCCCCTAAGCATACATTTCGTTTCTCAATATTCAACACCATTTGATTTCTAGAACACCAGTCTTCAATCTCACACAAATCAACATTTAGGGCATTTTTAATAGAATGCACATTATTATGATATGTATGTAAAGTTGCATCATCAGCAAACAAATCAATATTTATTTTTTACATGTAGAGGAAGATCATTTATGTAAATGAAAATAAAAGTGGCCCTAAAATAGAACCTTGTGGCACACATGCTGTGACGGGCATGAACTTTGATCGGCCATTGTGGCCCCCCCTACCCCCCGGGGGCATGATTTTAACAAACTTGAATGTGCCCTATGATAGGATAATTCCACATGAGTTTCATCTTTCCTGGCCAAGTGGTTTTTGAGAAGAAGATTTTTAAAGAATTCTCCTAGATATTTCTATGTAAAACTTTGATCGGCCAATTGTGGCCACGCGCTACCTCTGGAGGTCATGATTTGAACAAACTTGAATTTACACTACCTGAGGATGTTTCCACATGAGTTTCATCTTTCCTGGCCCAGTGGTTCTTGAGAAGATTTTTAAAGATTTTTCCTATAGATTCCTATGTGAAACTTTTATGATTTTTTCCCCACCCCACCCCCCGGGGTCATGATTTGAACAAACTTGAATCTACAGTACCTGAGGATGATTCCACATGAGTTTTATCTTTCCTGGCCCAGTG
>NW_026918081.1:0-13637 GCF_032062105.1 Saccostrea cuccullata | reverse complement strand
CATCCCATTGTTTAAGTTTTATTAGGTGATTAAACCGCCTATACCCGATTTCGCGGACTCAACGATACCCTAACGATACCGGATAATACCCGATTTCGAGTATTCTCTCCAACCTGTTAATATGTTTTCAAGTAGCCAATAGAGGTTTCTTGATAAAATAAGACACTTCTTTGACATAAACGAGTTTTCTTGATTTTAACGTAATCAATGCTCTTTATTATTCATTTTTACAAATAAAAGTTTCAATAAAATAATATCTTGAAGCGAGGGATCATGTCAAAAATGGAAGTGTTATTGATAAAGCAAATAGTTGTGAATATAACATAAGTTTATCTAATGGTATAAGATAAAAATACATAACACATGTATTCAAAATCTTGACGCAGATAATATAAATAAGTTGTATATGCATTCTAAATCTTGACACAGTTAATATAAATAAGTAATACATATATTCTAAATCATGACACCGTTAATATAATTATGTAATACATGTATTCTAATTTTAACAGAAGCATGGTCAGCATACCGAGTTCAGAAGTTCCAGAACAACGGTGACCTACAAGACAACAGAAGCATGGTCAGCATACCGAGTTCAGAAGTTCCAGAACAACGGTGACCTACAAGACAACAGTAACTGTATCTTATAATATTCATCTGTTTTATTGTTACGCAATGTTTGTTTACATATCAATGCTCCTCGCGAGCAATGTCGTTATATAACTGACCATGCATATTAGATAAAGATTGATCCTCATGAGCAGTGCATATTATGAATATGTATAGGTCGAGTAAAACCTTAGGCGTGGTCTTTCTTATTACTTCTAATACGAGATATGCGAGGGCTGTTCAATAAATAATGTCCTGAACCTTATAACATACAACTTTCTCTCATGATTGAATTTCTAACCAATTTGATAGCAGTTGATGTGACTACTTTTCATCTCATACTTTCATTGTAAGAAGCTGGAAAGCAAGGGCTATTCGAGACACTCCATTGAAAATTAATGGTAAATAATAAGTAACCTAGAGTGAAATAAAACGCTTCATTTAAGCTGCTGTGAAACTCAATAAAAATATTCACTGAAATTTGTGAAATTTACAGCAATCAGGGCCTGGTTTATAGACAGATGAGCAGGTGGGTTTCCATGAACAATAATAATATAACGGGCATCGAAAATTGGTACCGTCCTTGGTGACAAGGACTAAAAACAACCAATGTTCTGTTTGCGAAAATCCAAAAAGTTATCACTTATGATGTTTGATTGACTTTAAAACACATAGCAAATTAAATAGGCGGGTAGTTCACACTATTTAAAAGAAACATTGGAAAGTAAAAAAGCTAAGTACAAATGCCCACCCAATGTTTTGAAAAATAAGTGAAAAAGAAATCAAAACAATTATTTCAAAAAATCATAAATTGTAGTTATCTAAGATTATCGTAGATTTTTCTGCAAATTTGCATGATGCTACTATGATGTCCTGTGATGATGTCACACAACATTTATAGATAATTTTCCCATTTACTGGCCGATTTAGACTGTTCGTAAAATTGGAAACGTTCCGTAATATGCTGTGTTTGTTTTACCAAATTATTGGGTGGTGGGGTGGCATTGCTTTGTCTGTCCTGAGTTTCACTTTAAAACATTTCATAGAAAACCATAAGACTGTCGCAAGTTTCACTTAAGACATAAGTCATGTATCTTGTTTTCTTAAGATTATCATAAGATATGACAGTTTTGTGAAACGGTTATGGTGCAATCTTACGATAATTTTCGGTCTTAAGACAGATCACAGGTGAATAAACGTTTAACACAATAGTGTCAAGGACAACCTTCTTGAGCAATAATAGGATTCATAGAAGGAAATAACATTGCAAAATAACCGGAATACGAGACACGAGGATCCTATTTTGTATCTTCATGGACACATACTAAGTACCAGTTGTACTTTTAACAGAACTTTGTCTCCTGTCAAAAAGCTTTTACTTTGTTATTTAAGAAAAGAATAAGGAAAAAAGAGGGTGAATTAAAAAAAAAAAGACCGCCAAACTGAGATTTTATTTGAAAGAATTAAAGTTCCTATTCTGTACATATTTTTTCCTTTTATCGATAATCATATTGCACATGCATTCTCGTTAAAAATCCCGAGGTAGAATGAAAAGAATTCTTCTCAGCATATACATTGTAACTTGACATTTAAAAAATGGTGCTTGCGATTTATATTAAAGTCAGGAGTGCAACACCCTTTTGTGACATTTTGAAAATTCAATATTTTTTAAGGTCTCTGAAATAAATCATGGTTAATGTTAAAATTTAAGACTTTCCTGATTATATTTAAAGTATTAAGATTTAAATGTGGACTGTAGTAATTCCTGTTTCATCAAGTTGTGGTCATGGCTTATGTTTAAAAATGCTATACCATGTCAAGAGTGCACAATAAAAAAATATATAGTGTTGTTACAGAAACATTGATTGTAAAAATTTGAAAGGCAAGTAAGTCAAAAATAATTTTCATGTTGTACTATCTAATAATATACAATTTAAACCTTTAGAATTAAATATAAATCGCAAGCACCATTTATGAGAATCAATATATGTGCATGCACATTAATGTCTGGAGTGCAAAATTTGATATTTTGCTCCCCAGCTGAGAAAACTGTTTTCATTATATGATTTCCTGATTTTTATTTTTGAAAATAAAGCCATAAAGAACATACTATCAAATAGATCTATCAATTACTGGGTCTGTTTATGTTTCAGATCTATATATTTCTATTTTTTAAAGATGAAAGTTATATGCTGAAAAGACTCGCATTCATGCTACTTCGGGATTTTTTACTAGAATGTGCAATTTGACGATAGATATTGGGGAAAATATGTACAGAATAAGTAGTTGAATTCTTTCAGTTTGGCGGTCATTATTTTTGAATTCACCCTCTTTTTTCCTTGATCTTTTCTTAAATAACGAAATAACGGCTTTTTGACAGGTGACAAATTTCTGTTAAATGTACAGTTGGTACTTAGTATGTGTCCATGAAGATACAAGATTGGATCCTCGTGTCTCTTCTTCCGGTTATTTTGCAATGTTATTTCCTTCTATGAATCCTATTATTGTCCCTGGAGATTGTCCTTGGCACGATTGTGTTAAACGTGTATTCACTTGTGTTAATCAGGATGCAATGTTGGAAGGTCCTCTCTTATGTCTACTGATGCTTCTTTTGGCGTTACAGTACATTTAATATGACCTTTTTGCACTGAAATTTGTGTCTTAATTGAAAATTACATCTTTGACGTTTTCCTTACAATATTTTTATTTAATTAAAGCATGAAACAAAATGAATCTAAGTCTGTTAAAAAAGACACTTTAAAATTGTGACCAAGAAAAAGTTTCAAAATGATTCGCATAATTAATTATTTGACCTTTCTGCACTAATAAAATGTTATTTTTCGGGAATTGAAAATTTGATAAGCATAAAATTATTTTCAAGTCTTAAACTTTTCTAAATTTAAGCAAATAGGTCAAAGTTATCTTTAATATTTAGAAAAGAAGATAAAAAGTGAGCGTATATGATGTAAATTTTCCGAGAGTACTAAAAATCTGTCAATTTTACGTTAAAATTAGCTCACTTTTCCCCCGGATTTTCAGAATATATTAACTATATTTGTCTAACTTCGTTGAAAGAATTTTCAAGAAATAAATCAATAGATATTTCAGAACCAGCATAACACATTTCACTTTTAAAAAAAAAACAGCTTTTTGTGCAACCAGGATGGGAAAAAAGTAATCTAAAATTAATAGAACTGTTATAGTTCAAAAGGGAAAAACTGATCATTTTCTTCTTTAAAAAAACCTTCCACCACAAAATGTAGTTCCTAGCTTTATTCTATTTGAATGCAATTTAATCGCGTTTTTTTTTTTCATTCAATATAGTGTTCAATTTGCATTACAGAATTCAGATTTAATGTTAGAACTTAAAAATGATGCAGAATTTTATAATTAAGGGACAGGATCAAAATCCGCTCAAAAGCTCTCGATCGAACGTCCTTAAATTAATGCTCGAAGATATTAGTTTTTTTTTTCGGCACGTGGCTGTATCTTCGTGAGTTACAAATCAAATTAACAATTGCAATACTAGTATTTAATCTTTTTTCGTTTCTTTGTGTGTTGAGCTGTTTTAATAAATCTGTTTAACTTGATTTGTTAAGATCATTTGCATTATTGCAAATTCGTTTTTTTTTTTTAAGAAATTTTATTTTTGAAAGTTACACTGGCATTTTTTGCTAAAAAAAATAAAACTCAGAATTTTGTTAAATTAGTTAATTCTCAATCACGCATGTTAAGTTCATTTAACAACAGGTAAAAAATGTGGCATAGTGGACACGCAGTTTTGCATAAACTAATTGACTATCAATTAATTTAAATTGATAGATAATCAATCAATGTCTTAAAAATAACGAATGATGAACTACATGTATGTATAAAAATGAATAAAAATTAAGGATATTTCCAGCAAAACGCACGAGCACCATGAATTCTTCTTTTTTTCTTATTTTCATCAATAAATAATATAACTATTTATTGTACAGTATCTTTATGTTATACATGATTTAACATGCAGAGGGCAATAAATTTCAAACCTACATAAAGTTAAGGGTCGTTGGTCACTATGACCTTATCACACGGCGCATTAAAAGTTCTATTAAAATGCATACATGCCCGAAAAATATTGGAAGACATCTATGAGAGAACGGTTAACAGTCGCTAGCTATATAGCAACATGATGAATATGCCTTAGTCATATTGGGCAAATCTTTTTTATCAAGTTATGTTTTTATATTTTTAAATTTGAAATTATAAGAGACCCGCCCTTCGGGCACCTACATGTGAGGCGTGGATTACATACATTATTAAACCCTTTCCCCTACAGCCCTCACCCTCCACCCCGAATGCACACATCAAAAAAAGGAGTTTCCATTTTCTTGATTGTGTGATTTCACAATCAATACCATCTGCATTACATTCCGTGAAAAAGATTTCTACTTTAATTCAGGTTTAAAATTTGACATGCACGTAGGGTTTAATAAAAATACCGGTGGTAAGAAACCGAATAAAAAATAAACGGACAGGGGCTGGGGTGGATTAAGGGTGGAGCTTGGAGGGTCGAGGCTGATGTCCAAGGTACTAAGTCTACCCCCACTCTTTATTGCAAGAAGTTGATATCCTGCTTTTAGAGACAATCTGTCATATGTTAACATTTTAAGTAACTTTGACAGGGTTAGTGAAGGTTTTGTCATGTTGTAAATTTTGTATTTACGGCCACCTTGTAAATTCAAAGCATTGAAATATATATACTTTTGTTATTGATTTTTAATACTTGAATTAATTAATCCATTTAAATTTAATTCTACAATTTCATTTACAGAAAATTCATTATTTTTATAAACACCTTATTTATACCAACTTTAAAATAATAATCCCTTGATAAATTTAATAAAGTTGATATTAATTTACCAGGTGGCAGTGTTGTCATGTTGAAAATTTTGTATTTACTACCACCTGGTAAATTCAAAATTTACAACATGACAGTTTGATTGTATCACTACTCATCAATTTCAAAAAGCATATAAACTACTAAAATAAAATGATTATTTATTGAAATATTTTAATGGTTTTTTGAGAGAGAGATGAATTAAATATATTTTTATTAGAAGCACAACACATTTGTTATCTTACATTGTAACATAAATTAGTTAGCTCATTAAACACAAGCTCTGATTGATTATAAAAAATATTTTTCGTTATAAACATATTTCACACCCAGAAGAAGACATGCTTTCAACAATCAAAAGTAAATTATTTTTTTTATTTCCAGTTTCTAAACACGTTAATCACTTCATATATTGCTATATCGTCAATAAAATCTGCTACAAAAGCAATACCCTTTGCGGACAGATCAAAACATTTCAATATACTTATCTCTGTGTACGTTATAATTAATAAATATTGGTCATTTTTTCGGTTTGTTTATTGATATTCGTCTAGTTAAGTTGCAATTAATGAATAACATAGGTATGAAACCGCTCACATTAAGTGTTTTACAAGCAGGGGCGTCTCGATGTAAGTGAAAAATTCTCAGGGATAAGGGAATACAAACAACGTGTCTTGTGATGAGTATTATGTAGCAGGAAAGATAACTCTAAAAAGAACTTTGATACAAATGAGTTTGAAAATTGTTTTTCTAGATTAATATATTTGATTTAATCATTACACCCCCGTAAACGAAGTTTCTGGTGTACAATGTATATAGTTTTAGTCGTGTCCGTCTGTCAAAGCAAAGCCATAACTAATCATATTTATAAGGAAGCATCCTCAGGTTGTGTAGATTCAAATTTGTTAAAATCATGACCCCCGGGGGTAGAGTGGGGGCCAAAATGGCCGACCAAAGTTTTACATAGAAACATACATGTATAGATAGGAAAATTCTTTAAAAATCTTCTTTTCAAAACATAATTGATCATATTTTATATGGAAGGATCCTCAGGTTGTAAAGATTCATGTTTGTTCAAATCATGACCCACTGGGGTAGGGCAGGGCCAAAATGGCCGACCAAAGTTTTACATGTACATAGAAATATATAGGAAAATTCCTGAAAAATCTTCTTCTAAAGATAAGCAAAGCCATAATTGATCATGTCTATTTGGAAGCATCCTCAGATTGTGTAGATTTAAATTTATTCAAATCATGAGCCCCGGGGGTAGGGCGGGGTCAAAATGGCCAATCAAAGTTTTACATAGAAATATATAGGATTTTTAAAAAGATTCCTCTCAAGAATTGCAAAGCCATAATTGATCATATTTTAATGAAAGCATCCTCAGATTGTGTAGATTCACGTTTGTTCAAATCATGACCCCCAGGGGTTGTGTTTCTCAAAAATCCAATCAAAGTTTTACAAGACTGTATAGGATTCTTTAAATAATCTTTATGTTCAAAGGGGTTGGGCTGTGTACAAATTCATTCAAATCATAGGCCCCAGGAGTAAACAAACAAGGCCGATCAAAGTTTTACATAGAAATATATAGGAAGATTCTTTAAAAATCTGCGTCTCACGAATAGCAAAGCCAGAATTGATCAAATTTATATGGAAACATTCTAAGGTTATGTAGATTCAAGTTTGTTCAAATCATGACCCCCAGGGGTAGGGCGGGACCAAAATGGCAGATCAAAGTTTTACATAGACATATATATTAGGAAAATTCTTTACAAATCATCTTCTCAAGAATAGCAAAGCCATGATTGGTCATGGGACTACTTTTGGATTTAAACTTTTCAATAACAAACCAATTTCTACTTTTTTCCTAGCCACAGTGCTCAGGTGAGCGATGTGGCCCATGGGCCTTTTGTTTCGATCAAACATTGTTTAGTGTCCATCTGTCTGTGAACTTTACATATTTTGACTTCTTTATCAAGAAATTTGCCAATCATGGCCCCTGGGTGAGGGGGGGGGGGGCAATATTGAATGAAACTTTTAAATTAGAATATATTGAGAAAAAATCTTCATGTTAAAGAACCACTAGATCAGAAATTATGAAACTATGTGACTTTTTGTGTTTCTAAAAGTCATCTCACAAATCTATATAATTTTCAAACAAACTGTTCAGATTCTGAATAATCTTTAGTTCAAGGTGTACAAGGTTGTATGAAGATAGAGGCAACCGAGAATGATGTAATTGGAAATTATAAAAGGTGTTAAATATAGGATAAAGTCCAAAATATATTCTAGGAAGTAAACAAACAAGGAGACGAGTCCTTGATGAGACTGTAGCTCTTATGCTTTTAATAAGACAAAGATGGAGAAAGGTATCACTTGGACTTGAAATTATGGCAACTGTGATAAATAGAAAATGATCCTTTGCTTATCCCTTAAAGTCAAATTGCAATTGCAGAACAGTTTTTGTAAAATGAATGACATTTTGAAAAAAAAATCAAGATTTGTATGCTCCTCCATAATATAGGCTGGGGCATATAGTGTATGTAATGTCCGTCCTTCCGTCTTTCCGTCCCTTTGTTCTTCCGCCTGTCCGCCTGTCCTTCCGTCACACTTTGCGTTTAGCTCAGTTCAAAGCTCAGTTTCAAAGAAACTATCCAAGATATTTTCATCAAACTTCGTATTCTGATAAATAATCATAAGAGCTATGCAACTGCATCAACATTTTTTTTTACCTTGACCTTTCCTTTGACCTTGACCTCACTTTTCTTAAATTAGTGTAATTTTAGTTCAGTTTTAAAGAAACCATTCAAGATTGTGTTAACAAACTTCACATGATGATACACAGTTATGAGAGCTTTGCAAATGCATCAACTTTTTTAACCTTGACTTTTCCTTTGAGCTAGACCATAAATTTTCTTATAGTAGTGTTTTGCTCAGTTTTAAAGAAACCATCCAAAATATTTTATCAGACTTCATATACTGATGCTACTCAACAGCTTCAACATTTTTGACCTTGGTCTTTCCTTTGACCTTGACCTCACTTTTCCTAAAATAGTGTCAAACTTCATATGGTGATACATACTGATGTAAGCAATTCAACTGCATCAGCATTTTTTACCTTAAAATTGACCTTGACCTTACTTTTCTGAAATTGTCAAACGTTTATTTTTGCTTAACATCAACTGCATGCATTTTTTACCTTTAAATTGATACACTTTTCTGATTAAATCAATTAAATTCTGATCACAATTAAAGATACTCTTCAAATTTCTGATTTTCAAAATTTTCAAGTCATAAATAAGATACCCTCAGCGGTGCATTCATTTTGTTTATTTCTAGTTTTCTAATAACCATGGCAACACTATTCATTAAAACCAGAAAACTGATGTACGGATTTATGTACTTTAGTGTAGCCCACTTGAGTACCTAGTTATACTGAAATGGGATAAATCTGTAGGTGTTTATAAAAAATGATGAATTTTTATATATATATATACCATATAATTATATATATATCTATATATATATATATATATTATATATATATATATATGTTGTGCTTATATGCCAAGTTGAATTGAAATTGGACTCTAAATGTAGGAGGAGTAACAATTTTGGGGAAAAAGGTGTTACAGACAGATACATTTCTATTGTATAAGCTTTTCCCGTCATTGACCAGTGGAGCTAAAAATGACAAAACCTGATCCTTGATCTCAGACAACCAAATTAACTGAAATCTTTAACCTGGGAGAAATGTGCTTACAGTTAAAAAATGGTTTAAAGCCTACTATTAAGTAAATGTGCATTAGTAGAGATAATCTGAGATTCTTTTATAAAATTTTCGTTTGACCAAACTTGTCACTGCATACATGAATGCGTTCATTTGTATATCCAGAGTTCATAAACCTTGCCTATAGAAGATTATATGTTGACAGTGCTGCTAGATGGACATGTCGGCGGTGACCACCAGTCTCAATGCTAAGAGATGTATAACTTATTATAATGTGGTATTATTTTTAACTTCTACAGAGCCTAGTTACAAAAATGTAAATAAGGGGGAAAATATGCTATTTAAGTTTACAGAAAAAAAATTTAAACCCAGAAAAAAAACTACACAAAAAAGTACAAAAAAATAAATCCGGTAATTGACATGCTCATTAAAATAGATATTGTTTCAATCGGCACGTTCTTGTCTGAGGATTGGTACTTGTTCATCCTAATTCGCATTCGCGCAGAATTTATGCGCGCACGGTTCACTGTTATATGTATTTGTATAAAACATTCAGACAGTCTGGTATAATATTATAAATATTGCATGTATTTGAGTGTAACACTGAAAATTTTCACCCCAGGAAAACCATTATCAACCGAGGCGCAGCCGTGGTTGACAATGGTTTTCTTGGGGTGAAAATTTTCAATGTTACACTCAACTACATGCAATATTTATATATTATTTCTTGGGTACAGTATACACTGGTCTGTATATTATGTCCGAATTAATAAATTAATTTCTTTTCCTTTATTTGGGATAATCCAAATTCGATTTACTCAATGCTTATACATCTCTTTACGAAACTAGTCATTATAGATTTCTCCCCCATCTATCCCACAAAGAGAACAAGAGGCCAATGGGCCGCATCGTTCACCTGAGTAATTTGGGTGATGCAGTTCTTTACCAGATTCCCCCTCTTGCTATACCTATCGTGCCCCCTACCTCCACCTCTTTCATGATTTTTATACTTTAGAATCTAAACTACCCCAGAATGCTTCTTCATAAGTTTCAGCTTTCCTGGCCCAGTGGTTTTTGAGAAGAAGATTCTTTAAAAAAAATTTCTTAATATATCTTTGTAAAATTGGATTCTCTATTGTGGCCCTGTACTATCCCTGGAGGTCATGATTTTAACAATTTAATACCAACACTACTCAGGGATGCTTCCACGTAAGTTTCAGCTTTCCTGGCCCAGTGGTTCTTGAGAAGATTTTTGAAGATTTTCACTTTACATTTCTATGTAAAACTTGGAATTCCCTATTGTGGCCCCGCCCAACCCCTGGGGATCATGATTTTAAAAATTTAATATCTACACTACTCCGGGATGCTTCCACGTAAGTTTCAGCTTTCCTGGCCCAGTGCTTCTTGAGAAGAAGATTTTTCAAGATTTTTTATATATATTTCTATGTAAAAATTGGATTCCCTATTGTGGCCCTGCCCTTCTCCCGGGGGTCAAGATTTTAACAATTTAATATCTACACTACCTAAAGATGTTTCCACATAAGTTTCAACTTTCCTGGCCCAGTGGTTCTTGAGAAGAAGATTTTTAAAGATTTGTTCTATATATTTCTATGTTAAACTTGGATTCCATATTGTGGCCCCGCCCTACGCCCGAGGGTCATGATTTTTTTCAATTTAATATTTTCACTGCCCACGGATACTTTCACATAAGTTTCAGATTTCCTGGCCTAGTGGTTCTTGAGAAGAAGATGTTTTAATGACCCCACCTTATTTTTGTCTTTTGTTGATTATCTCTCCTTGTAAGGAGATTTGGCCCTTTATTTTAACAATTTAAACTTCCCTTCACCAAAGGATGTTTTGTTCCAAGTTTGGTTAAATTTGGCCCATTGGTTCTTGAGAAGATGTCGAAAATGTGAAAAGTTTACAGACGGATAGACGGACCTACAGACGGACGGACAAAATGTTATCAGAAAAGTTCACCTAAAATGAAATAAAGCATGATCTTTCAAAAATACGCGGATTTATTTCACCTTAATCTCATTAAAGAAAATCTCTACATGTAATATAAATTTAGATTCCATTGAATAAAAATAATATAATTAAAAGTGATAAAAAATATAATGGAGAAAATTATATACATGTATTTAAAGTACTAATAATGAATTGATCCTTTATTATCTTCTTCTTTTCCTCAAGATTTCAAATACATTTTACGTTTATTCCATTGGAATCCACCCAGGATAAATGAAATCATCAATGGAATTATTTCGGAACTCTTTAGCAAAACCAGTCCCAGGTCTGAATATATTCTTATAAAATATACTGGTTCCTCGTGCCATCCATCCAATCCACCAGCCAAACGTCCCTACAGACATGATGGTATGATTGGCCAGAGAAAGTAAAGCCATGTCTTCTGCTGGGGAATTCCCTGTGGAGTAGTACACATTTGTTTCATTTGCTAGGGCCTTTTTAGACCACCCAATATCATTTGAACCCACAATAAACAATACCTTTTGGTATTTTGTTTTGAAATATTTCATGGCATTCTGATAATACGTTTCATTTGGTGTAAGTTTGCCGTACTTATAATGTCCTGCTGTTGCATAATCTCCTCTCCTGATATGTATACTGACAACAACATTATTTTTACTTGAACTAAACTTCATCTGATTCAGGATATCCTTCATCTGTGTGTAAGCTTTTTTCCGTATTTGTTCTTTGAAAGTTAGGATATCCCGAATTTCCTCTTCATATTTTATCCAGTATTTCCATGACTGATAGAAGCCATCAAATCTCACTCCTTTGGAAGGAGGGACACTGAGCAGCTTCTCGTCATATGACAGCCCCCATCTTTCTTTGTGTAGGGGGAGTTTCAAACACGCATTTTTCGGCTTCTTTATTGCCGAAAGTGTGGTCTTTTGTATATCAAAAATTTGAAACAATTCCGAGTTTTCAGGGACGATAGGGTATAATTTCTTAATTTTTGCTATCACGTACAAAAATACATATTCTATCATAAGATTTCCGAGTCGCCCCTGAAAGTTTACACATACAATTTCCTTAGAGTTGTTCTTGTCAAATATCTGTCTCTTCACAATGTGGATTTCATTAGATCTTTGTCCAGATATCCCAAGCCGTTGCCATGTTTGAAGTTTATACACGTGAAAAATGAAGAAAAGACACACAATCCCAAATGTTCCCAAAAGAAAACATTCTGGAAAAAAGTATTTTATTAAACATATGTTAAATATTCATTTGATACCTAAAAAATATATGATTAATCTTACAAAAACTTTGTTAATTCACTTATCTACAAAAGTATAATATATTTGTTCAGCCGTAATTAATTAAATGTATTTATAATAACTGTACATGGATATAGCTTGAACTGTCTTGAATTCTTACTTCTTATATAAAGTATCCGCATTCTGGCGTCAGCTTCTGAACATATCTGCAAAATAGGCATTAGTAATCTTAAATATTTTTACAATGAACATTGTATGTTAGAAAAATGTTCGTAATAAATTGTGAAAAAAAGTTCTAAAATAATTAGTTTATACACGATTCAATCAAATCAAAGAGCAACATTTAGAGTGGAATTAATTACTTGGAAACCATAACAACATCTTCAGTGTATTTTCATATTATACCACATTGTTTCACAGATATTTTATTGGAGGTAACCATGGAATTTTGTATAGTGTACCATCACGAAAGCTCAGTAAGTAGAGCACTCGAGCTGCAATCTGAGGGCCGGTGGTTGGCACGATAAGATATCTCACTGATCTAGGATCTTGATTCCTGAAATGGGAACTTATCTGAGGCCCTTAACGTGACTATAAAGACTTTTCTTTGCGTATGGATGTTAAATAACATACACTCAAATGTTTTACATGCTAGACAAATCAAATGAAGAACTTTTGACCTGTTATTAATAGACACAAACACTTTAAAGACTGATTCATGACGAAAAATATTTGTGATGACAAAGCTCTCGCGAACTTCGCGACAATTTCTCGCACGCAAATAAAAGTTGGTTTACAGTATATGTTTATATTTATATTTCCAATGTCTTTGTCAGACATAAAATTACCAATTGATTTATTTCCCCATCAATGTTTCGGTGCAGTTAAAAAAACACTTGCAGGCCGGGACAAACAGCGAGACAGAAGCAGTGCACGTGGATTAGCGGAATCAAAGCATGTAAATATAAGGAATAACTGTCAGAATTTTCAATTTCATGAAGATGATCAATTGATTGGCTTTGATAATTTGCATAAACACCGAAGACGTTTATGCATAAATTTATTAAGCAATTGTAAATGTACTTTATTTCCCCATCAATGTTTCGGTGCAGTTAAAAAAAACACTTGCAGGCCGGGACAAACAGCGAGACAGAAGCAGTGCTTGGAGCAC
>NW_026918080.1:0-13825 GCF_032062105.1 Saccostrea cuccullata | reverse complement strand
CAAGATGCCTCTATCTACACGTCTACACCACCCACCATATATCTATATTATCCCCTATGATATCACTAGACTGCACTGACACAGACGATGTCTTCATACCTGATTTCTCAATTTCCGCCCTCTCATGTAGCATCAGTTTTTCAATATGTTGCATCTGTCGCTTCAAAAGTTCTTGCTGTTGCTTTGCTGCAGAGGATGTTGACACACAGAGTCCCAGTTTATTTAGGGTGGCTATTGTCTGAAATATACATCTAATAAAATGTACCATATTTACTTAATTCTTTAAATTACATTTAAAATAAAATGTGTGAATCTATATGTACATGCATGTACACACAATCTTCTTCATACCTGAGTATCATTAATCCCCTGTCCTTTAGATTGTCAAGAGTAAAACAGACTAATTAATATACTAAATATTGGTTTTTCATTCATTCAAATAATTCAATGAAATGAACAATTCAGCTTTAACCAACCATTTTCAACTGAGTTACTATTTTTTTCTCAGCAATATATATCATTAAACATTATTGATACCTCATTTGTGGCACCACCTCGGTCCAGAACTTGAGTAATTATGTGATGCAAGGAAGACATGTGTTTGTTCCGAAAGTTTAACAACACAGCTGAGCCCACAGATGTTCCAACCTCTGAGTCCTTCACCAGTGTTGAAATAATTTTGTAAGTCAGAGGTGCTTGAACTTGAAGTTCTTGATTAAAAAGATCCATGCTGAAATTGGCCATGCTGTCACATTTAATTTGTCTCAAAATTGATTTGGTTTTAGTAGACACAACGGATGACATTTCCTTGTTGATATCTTTCAAAAGACATGCAAGTATGTGTGGCTTTAAACTTGAAGAATAAATAGTTTTTGCAAGTTTGTCTTTCGATGCCTTTGTCCTGTACGGAACCTATGTGGAAGAATAATAAAGTAGCAACTATAGACTTTTAGCCATAAATTTGTCAAGAAGTATAGTTACACAGACTCATTTATTTATTCATTTATTTAATTTTTTACTATTAAATTATTCAACTTTTTTTTGGGGGGGGGGGTAAGAGGGAGGATGTTGAAAATTTAATGTTATGTCCCTCTTAATAAGACTCTCTGTGTATAAATAAGTGCATTAGTTCCACTGTTTTATTTTAAACATGAATGATTTTATGTCCTACCTTTGAAGAAAAGAGTTCTTTCTTTGATTTCTTTTTAACTTCTTGCTCTCTCTCGTGAGCCTGTTGTTCTTTTCCTTGAACAGGCACAGGTGATTCAATCATGGGCTGAGGTTCCATTTCATTTGCACACGCTGCTGCAGAACCAGTCCGTTGTGGAGTCAAGGCTAGGGATCGTTTCGTTTTACGGGGGGTAGGAGAATGCACAATATATCGTTTCTTTGTTTTTGGCGTGAATACCGCAGATGATTGTGTGTTGTATTTTTCTCTGAGTGTCTTTAATAGGTCGATTCTTTCTTCTTTCAAAGCTTCGAGCTTTGTTTTCAAATCATACTCAATTTTGGACAGTTTGTTAAGTTTATTCCAACAGAACCCACATACATACTTCCCCTTATCATCATTTGGTTGAGGAACGTGGTCGAGGACCTCGCACAGCTGATTAAACACCCCAAAAGTAACGCTGAATATTGTGCGTCTCTGTTTTTTTGGTAAAATGCCATGGCATACCCAACTCTAATTGGCTCTTTAATCATACATGCAACGTTATCTTAACTGTACCAGCATTCTTCCACAACACATCTTGGCGAGTAAAACTGACAGGATTCCATCTTCTTTCCAGGAACTCTGTGCATACAACGAACAAATACATCATGTTTGTCTATGTCTGAAACACATCCTGGATAAGGCATCCCATCATACAAAACGATAACATACTTATGAAGTAAGTCTTCACTCGTTGTATATCCTTTAAATGCATCATCATCTGTCTCCATTTCTTTCTCATCCAGTTTGCAGGTGTCATTAAGTTGTGGAATGTCTTTGTTGGGTTCTTCATTGGAAGGTTCTTCTTTGATTTCTTTCTTTTGCTCAGGTGTCCTGTTCAGTTCAGAAGTATCAAATGTTGTGGTTTTCCTTCTGGAATCTTCTGTATTCTTTTCCAGATCTTGCTCTTCTGGTTTTTTTTTTCACTTCTCCAGTTGAGTTGAACATACCATTGCTACTCATATCTTTTTCCCTCTTAACCTTTTCTTTGGTTCTCTGGGCTTTAAGCCTTCATCTTTGGATTTCAATGTCTGAAGGTTTGTGTACTACATCTATTGGCAGCACTGGGATGAAATGATTTGGAATCCAGTGAACATTTAACATATCTGCTCTTGTATTTGTCCACATGATAAAAGCCTTGTTGCTACATTGTTCTTCTTGGGGAAGTATTGTCCTGTTGAGGTCCATTCTTACTGAAGGATTTCCAAGTTGAGGATACACAGAGACTATGGGTCTTTTCAGGACACTAGAAAGAGCAAACAACTGCCAAATGCCCATATAACATTTGTCTTTACTTACATTAACAACCTCGTTCTGAAACAATGTCTTGATGGTAGTTGCATTTAACAGCAATCCAGGTAGGTAAGATTCTGAATACATGGCATACCGCATTGGCAAATTTGTAGGTGAAACATTCAACCCCCTCTGAAGATATGTCTGGTCAAGATACAACTGCTGTTGAAGTGCCAGCTCTGTTACAATTCGAACCCTCATTTCTGCTCCCCTTTTTTCGGTGCCAAAAGCATGCACACTTCCAGTGTATGACAAGCAGTTGCCATCTGCAGTAACAGAAACAGGATACATGACCTGTTCTTGTGAGATGTCTGCTGGATAAATACTCAACGATATTTCATCTACGCTCAACCCTGTATTGTGCAGTGAAGGGATAAATTCATAAATTTCATAAGACTGGATGACGTTTTCAATGTTCATGGACACTGCAAGTATTTCATCAAAGGTTTTCATTTTTGCAAAAGTCTGACGAGTTTCTTCAAAGAATTTTCCCGCTGATCCTCAGCAGATAATGGCATGACAGAATCTTTTGCCTCGTTCATTGGTGTTGTACTGGCTTTGTAAGCAGGTTGTGCAATAGACTGGGAGTCGAAAACAAACTTTTTCAGCTCATGACCAGTATGAGTTGATCAGCCATAGCATGTACAGCTAACAGACCGATACGCAATTTCCCTTGGGTGTTTTGTAATAATCTGATGAATTTTCATCGTCTTAGGAACGGATTTCAGTGATGGAAGCAATTTGCGCTTTTTTATACCATATCAGCGGTTACGTGGAAAACTGAAATGTTCAATTTCTCTTCATCCAATGTTTCCATAAACGTTTTTGCGTCTATGATATCTTTGCCATGCAAAACTTTCCTATTTGCAGTTCGCTTGAGAGTGCCACCCACCCCATCAGGAGCACCTTTCCCGTGGTCTGATTCATGGAAATTCTAAGTAGCCATTGTTATTCCACGAGCTGCTAGTTCAGTTGCAAACAAAAAGAAATTACCTTTCTGTTTATACTGGGTTGTCGGACCATCACTAAAGATGTGTAGTACATTTAGGTTTGGGTTTTCTGTTTGCATTCTTTCAAGAACTGGCTCTAAGTAGGCCCAAACTGCAGGGGGACTGTGATCCATTGAGTCGGAAACACTCGCAAAAGAACAGGCTGCTGAATTTTTCCCGTTGTAGTAAACTCCAGTGTGAATAGTAATTTGACTGTGTGATGCACCGAAGTGCATGCTCTGGATTTCTCTACTAAATTTAGTCTGAAAATTTTCAGCAAAATCGATGTGTAGGAGAGCTTCATTTTCTGTCAATTTTTCCTTGGTTAGTCTATATTGATTAAGCTGATTGTAAATGTTGAAAGAGTGTACCTTGAATCTCACCATTTGGTCAGTGAACAAATCAAGAAGGTTTCCAACTGTGCTTTTTGTTGTTTCCTTCACAGTGACTGGTATTTCTTTTCTTCTGACCTTACTATTCTTTTTTTCTTTTTTCGTCACCCATTGACACCATTCAATCTCCATATTGGAATCAATTTTGTTTTCTGTAAAACATACATCTTTACATGTTTCGCAATTCCCGTACATGCAGCTCAATCTTTCTGTGTTACACGATTTTTCCTTTCAAAGGACCAAGAGATTGTTAGTGTTGATGACTCCCTTCTTGTGTAAGGCATCTGCCATGAATTGTAAGTTTTCATGAATTTTACAAGCACACGTTTCGCGATCTCTGTCTGCTGGTGCAACGACCCAAAATGGTTTTTGTTTGCAAAAGGATGAGTAGCTTATTCTGAATTTATTTTCATTCAAATATTTCTGATGTAATTCCTTAAGGTTGCATAGCAGAATCCTTTTCTGCTTCTTTGTCTTCTTTCTTGTAACCGTATCTTTAACGCCTGAGGTCAGGCGACTATTATCGTCTCTCTCAAAGAAACTTGTCAATTCCTTATTCATCCTTTGAGTCAAACTATATTTCCTCTTCTGTTTTTTTTTGTTTTGCATGCCAATTTCCACTTTTGCTCTGTTCAGAAAGCGATATTTAAGTAAAATGTTTTAGATGATAACATTTGACATAGTGCGTTTCAGTTTTTGACTTCCTCTCTTGTACTTTTGCCTTAAAGCTTCTGTAAGCACAAAGTGGAACTCTAGAAAACGTTTGACAGTGTTTTTTTCTTTTTAGATGGAAAGTTAAATTTCACACCTCTCAACAATTTTTTGGACTTTGCGTGCGGTGATTCACCTGGACATTTTTTGTTTTTCTCTTTTTCTCTCAACCATCTCTTCATATACATCATTTTTTTCTTTCTCTCTTCTAGCAGCTGCTCTTGTAACTTTCTCTTGTCACGATAACATTTTGCTCTAGACTTCTCCCGACGTTTGGCTCCAGAACATTGTTGATGTGGTTGAAGAAGTATTGGAGAATCCAGAGGGGTTAATAAATTCTTTTTGTCCTTCTTTCTCTTTCTGCAGAGTTTTTGATTTTTTCGCCATGTTCTTCGTACCTGTCGTTGATCTCTTGAAGACAACTGTTCAATGTGTTTCCGTTTCCCGACAGCTACATCTTGAATATATTTTTGTCTTTTTCTTTTGCAGGTACTCTGACCTTCTTTGAGGATCACTGTCTCTCTTTTCCCGATATCTTCTCTGCTTCTCTGCATTTGTTAATGCCATGAGCTGAAGGAAACACAATAACAAAATTTGTGACTTTTTATCAAGGCAATTTATATATTAAGCATTTTAAAATGATCAATGTATGATTTAGGCAAAAGTGTTTATATCAAATTGATGCTAAGGTCATTGGTATTACATGCACATTCATTGGCGTTACCTTGTACTCATAATTTTCTTTAATGAGATAAATATAAAAATTGGATAAACTTTGATTATTTCAATTGGCACTGGTGCTATCCTTTTCCAGTTACCAGCTTAATAAAATAAACATTACATTATTTTTAAAGGAAAAATTCATTTTATAATACTATTGTCATTGGTATTACATGTACAGGTCATAGGCGTTACCATTGCAACCAAAAGCATCTTTCTTTACAATTAATTGCAAAATTGTATTAACTTTTATAGTTTCAGGCGTTACCATTGTACCTAAAAGTCTCTTTTTTAGATAAATTGCAAAACTGCATAAACTTCACTTTTTTAGAATGATATGAATACTATCCTTCAACAATTTACCAGCTCAATAAAATTAACATTAAATTATTTGAAAAAGAAAAATTCGTTTTATAACACTATTGTCATTGGTATTACATGTGCATGTCATAGGCGTTACCATTGTACCGAAATTTTGATTTTAATTAGATAAAAAAAATTATAAAATAAATTAAAGACCCTTAAATTTAAATTTAAATTGATATAAGTTGTAAAATAAAAATGAAGTTTCATTTTATCCAAAAAATAAAAAGAAACAAAATTCCATCTACAAATGATTAGACATAATTACTACAACACCAGTGACAAAGCATTATTGTATTTGTTACCTTTTTGTCATCAGAAGCTCGTCATCATAACACAAACCATGAAACACAGAAATGGCGTCTGCAGTCTTTCACAGAAAGTGATGTCATATAACTCAGGACTAGTTATGATGTCATTCACCAAGAATGACAACTCTTTTCCAACAAAGTAAAATTGGTTACACCAATGACAAAGAATTCATGTACAGACATATTTAGAACTGTTTTTGTTCTAATGGAGGATGGGGTGCATATTTTGTACTTTTAAAAACATTCCTCTTACTGTGTATTTCATAATAACATATTATTTTTGATATTTTTAATAATTTAGAGTGTATTTATCAACTAAACAGAACGTACATTTCTATTGACAGTGTAAAACTGGCAGATTTAAGTGATTGAATCCTTATATTCATTCAAATACAAATTATTTAACTTTTTTACTGTTGCGCAATAGAAAATATATAGTCCATTATTTGTAATATGATCGTTTTCGACATTCAAAAAATAAAAAATGAAATAAAGCATAACAGTGACATAAAAGCTGCTTTTTTTTATATTGACCCGTATACAATACTTCGCAAATTCATTCCTTCCCTAAAAAATGAAAATCCATATTTGAAAACAGTGCATTATTTGAGTGACTCACCCACCAGTCAATATAGGAACAAAACTATTTTTCAATTCATTGCCAATCATGAAGAGGAGTTCGGAATCTCGGGACGCTGGAGCTACTTAGAGAGTGGTCACGGGAAGGGCCCGTGCAATGGATTGAGTGCAAGTGTCAAGAGGGCAGCGGACAATGCAGTTAAGCAAGGGAAAACATCAATTCAATGTGTGAGGATTTTTTGAAATGGACTGAAATGGCTGTAGAATCAGGAAGTAAGGTAACCTTCATTTCCTTTACCCAGATAGACTATGACGAATTCGAAAAAATTCTCTCGGGGCGAGTCTCACCACTACCAGTTAACGGGACCTTTAAAGTACATAATGTAATTGGAGGTGGCCTAAACAAGATATATACAAGAGAGGTGACCTGTTATTGCGATAAGTGTAGGGCGGACATTACACAAACACAATGTGAGGGGTACACTTTACACCTACTGACCAGGAATGAAAACCATGGAAATTTAGTTACATGTACAACCAACAATGACAAGGAAAAGAGTGATGTGGAAAACAAAGAAAAGCAGATGTTGGCAAAAGATTCTTGGATAGCAGCAACTTATATGAAAAAATGGTACCTTGGACAAGTACAGGATATCGATAAGGAGGATGGTGAGATATTTGTACGTTTCATATGGCTGCTTGTGGCAAATATGGTAACAGTTTCAAATGGCCTAAGGAAGTAGATGAACTCTGGGTTAAACCAGCTAAACATTTTATACGTACTTCCAAAACCACCATTTCCTTCTAGAAAAACGGGGAGAATATTTCGAGTTGACGATGATGATATTAGGATAATTGAAGATAGGGATGAAAAGAAATAAGGTGTATATTTGAAAGATCCGAAGAATGACATAACTTAATAAAGTTGATAGGAATTAGGAAGTCAAAAATTTGGTTTACTCTTTTTGTAAATATTTAAGATAACCTCCGTAACAAAACTCACTTTTCGAAAACTGCGTTTTTAAAGGAGAATACTCTGTAGCTCTTCTCTTAATTTAGTATATTTTAAATACCTTTTCCACTGTCTTTGACACTTCTTACAGCGTATTTTTATCTTTATATTTAAATGATTTTGTAACCTCCGTTACGATTTTGGAACAATATGCAAATCAACTTTTCTTTGAAAAGCAGTCAATTCATAATCAGATAAGGTTTTTAATGTTAAAAATATATCAATAACTTTTTCATATCAAGTGAAAAATTTAAGTAAGATACCGTTTGCTCGACAATATTCCTAATAGAAAATTGTGTTTATTTTATTGTCAAAAAATTCTGTTACCTGGTATTATTCATATCTAGTAAATATTTTTTATGTTTGTAGTTCGGATTTTGTTCTGTTATAATTGAGTTGTATATATCCCTAAAGGTTCCAAGTTCAATAAAAATTAAAACATGAAAAAAGTTTTTGTTTACTTTACAGCTGCTTTTTCTGGGTTATAACCTCCGTTATAGAGCTTGTGTATATGGTGAGTTGGAATAGCCATAAACACAAAATGAAGAAAGATTCACGTGTAAAATTTTATTTTATTAAGGAAGGATGTTTACTTTATTAATCTAACACAAAATTATATCACTGCTCTTAAATTCGTGTTTTAATACTATGGACTTGGTAAATGTATGAATTATACGGGAATGACTGTTTGATACGGTGTGGTCAGGATGGAAAAACTTCATGTGATACGATCTCTGACGATCTGACTATCCGTTCAGATAAGGTGAATTACGTTTCGATGGAATTATCAAATTGTAGTTGACAAAAGTACCTTGATCTTTAACGATCTTCTAGTTTGAATACATACTCTTACGATATAGTTAGTATATCCTCTTACTCTTGCGCTACTCTGCGAAAGAACTACATCTTCATTGCAATGTCTTTCACAATCAGGGTCAAGATGACACACTTAGAGCTGTGATTGTACCTTGACAGATATATTTTACAATCTGACTTTATGGAGTCTTTTATGTTTTATCTTTTACAAAGTAAACAAAACAAAATTATATAACCAATAATAATGACAAAAGTTGAGCCTGATGACAACATGATATTTGCATTGATATTATGTTCATATGTTGTCAACGAAGAGGAAGAGCAGCAGTATTCTGTTTCTTCCGTTACATAGCGTCTGATTGAATGGATTCGGGTTTAGGTTCAGAAGGAGATGGGATCACTTTTGTCTCGTTTCCCTAGGAGGTATTCTCAAAACAGTGGTTAGAGCGTCTGCTCTAGAATCGCAAAGTAAGGAGTCGATCCTTACATCGCGGGTTCGAATCCCACTGTGGGACGGACGTGGGGACCGATCCTTCGGATGAGACCGCATAAATCGAGGTCCCGTGTCGCAGTAGACGCTGGCACGAAAAAGATCCCTCCATGCTCAATGGCCCTAAGTGCCGAATGCAGCTCTCCACCGGCAAGTGATGGCGTTTCCATACGAGTGAAAAATTCTCGAGAGGGACGTTAAACAAGAAACAATCGTCTTGTCTTGTTCCGATCGGTAAATGAAATGCGTTAAATGTTGCTGATTATTATAGGAGTTAAAGTACTCTTAAAATAGCGTAAGCGTCCGCGACCAAGCGTCATGTGACGTACTGAGACTTGCGCTTGAAATTTAGAATAACTGAAAAGCAGGTGTCGGTGTTTATAAATAAATGTGATGAACAGTATCACTAAACATCGATAAATAAAATCATTCCATATGTTATTTTTTGTAAACAGCGATATTTAGGCTTAAAATAAGGTAATTCCAAAGAAATCCGTTCCGTATAGATCCTTATTCTTATTGGCTGTCCCAAAATGAAATCTGTCAAGGTCAGTAAACATGGCGGATAAATTTAAGTTGTGATATTGACATACACGAAAAATAACCGATATATTGTTCTGTATATTTTTGGAGTGATTTATGTCTTGGATAACTACATTTTGGAAGTCCGGGTAAGACTTGTTAATAAAATAGCCGTTTACTGACAATTTGGGCCGAAATCCGGGAGTGAATCGCTTCCGACGGATATAAAGATTTGATTGCTTATTCTTTCTTATGTGTATAGAAGATTCTTTTTATATGGAATATTCATCACACTGTAATGATGATTTTATGAGTTTGTACAATCCAGACTTCATAATTTTTTTTCATTTCACATGCTGAGTACTATCATTTAGTTAAAAAAAGTATTTCGGAAAAAAAAGAAAAACGGATACTCCGGGATTCGAACCCGGGACCTCTCACATGTGAAGCGAGAGACATACCAGTATACCACGGAACCGCTATAAATTACCGAAAATTATATGCTAAGATGAAGTCACATACATGTATATATTCACGTTCGATATTGTCAAAATTTTACACAATGCATTGTGTCTTATTTAACCTTTATTAAACAGTTCTAATAGATGTAATAAGAAAATAAAGTCCGCCGAGAACTTGTTTTATACGTAATAACTCTCTTCATACCCATGTGCTAAAAATAGCGACATGTATTACAATAAATACTAATAAAACAAACTGGTCGGGACGCTTTGAGAGGGGTGAGAGAAGTCCTAGGGAGTTTTGGTATAAAATTACATTGCAAAAGCTCAAAATCTTCTTGAAATATCGCCCGAAAAGGATAATGTTACACAGACAGAATGTATAAATTTACGACCTTGAACGTTGACCTTTTGACCTCAAAATCAATAGGGGTCTTCCTTAGGCCACAGGGAGTTGTTAAGTAAAATTTCATTGCAAAAGCTCAAAGGGTTCTCGAGATATCGCGCGGAAATGAAAATGTTATAACAGACAGAATTTGCGAATTTATGACCTTGACCTTTGGACCTCAAAAACAATAGGGTTCTTTTTTGGTCCATAGGGAGTTGCTATGCAAAATTTCATTGCGAAAGCTCAAAGGGTTCTCGAGATATCGTGTGGAAAAGAAAGCATAACAGACAGACAGAAGACAGACGGACAGACAAACCCAAATTAATATCCCCCACTTTTCAAGCGGGGGACAATAATGGACTAACAATAAGTATGAAAAACGTCAGTCAGCATTTGACTCAATGATAAATTGTATTTGCTGACATGTACGTATAGCTGCAGATCTGTAGCTCTCCGTAAAAATATACTGATAGATCGGAGAGCTACAGTGCCACCCATTGAAAAAACTATATTTATTGCGCACAAAAAAGTGCGCTCGGTTCTTGATTAATTCTTCCAAATTCTTACCTCAATTGAAAAAAAGGAAAGATTTCGAAAAATTCCTTTATCCCCAATCAAGTACTCTCGAAGTTGACATCTGAACGAAGCGTATTGGACCGAATTATCTTTTAAACCAAAATGGCAGTAAAAATAAGCGAAATGTTCGATGATTACAATATCAGAGTCAGGAGAACTATTAACAATTATGAGGAATGTTTGGTTGTGGAAACAGCGAAAGAATATGTTAGGAACACACGGTTAGTAATATTTTGAGATTACAGTTTTAAAAACATGGAGAAATAAATCGAGAACCGATCGCACTTTTTTGTGCGCAATAAATATACAGTTTTTTCAATGGGTGGCACTGTAGCTCTCCAGTCTATCAATATATTTTTTCGGAGAGCTACAGATCTGCAGCTAATGTACGTAGAGCATGCTCTTGCGTATCCAATCAACTGAGATATATAAACTCCGTATGCAGGTGACGAAGGCATATTGCTGCCATAGGTAAGGGGAGTTGGCGATAGAAAAGTTAAAGTCATCACGTTTATCATAGAGCTTGGTCGTTAGATTACCATTAACGTCTTTTCCAAGTGAAGCGATGGGGTTTGCTGCTTTTTGTTACATTTTGCCACATTATCTAAACTTTTTGATGAATCTGCAATTTGGGGAAGATGGATCCCTTCCACATGATAACCCCACCATTCATATTTATCATCATATCATCAAACGGTGCTGATGCATTGTGGTGCATACTTACAGCCAGTCTTTACAAGATAGATTTTATACATTGAAACATCTAGAATGTTTATACCCAATAAACAAAAACATTTGACGAGTACTCGCAGTATTTTGATTATCGGCCGCAGCAGCGGCCGATCTATTTGTGATTGTGTTAGAAAGTGCACATGGGGAAATGAGACGTTATTTTTCATTAGTTCAGGAAAATATTTCTCAAATGATAGCAAGTAGAAAACCATGAGTAAAATATTTTCAAAAATTGCTTTGAATATAGTGTTAATTGTTGCTTCTATGTTTCAATTTCTTTATCATTTCTCATCAGATAATTGATAATTTATGGTTATGTAAAAAGAGTTAACAATAGATACTCCCCAGCCTGGGAGTGTATAAGATATGAAAGGAAATCGTCATGATTTTCCGGATAAAAATGACGTGTAAATGTGCATGGATTGGTGAATAAAAATTGAAAAAAATTTCAACCAGTAAAAATTGTTTTGAACATGCTCTACGCCTGCAAATAACACAAAGAAATTTTTTCTACATTTTGTACTGCGCCTTGCAGCACAGCCATGGGCATTATCACGTGACCAAGATCCAGGGTATCAGCACCTGGTTCATCTTGAGATACCTACATCTTTATTTTGAAGACAATAAATTCTTATCATTTATTGCTGCCCTTTTTACATCGATGAATCTAATGAAGCCGTGAAACAAACCAGAAGTCTCTGTCGAGACTGAAGCTCTACTGCTTTGAACTTATAGCAAAGGAAGAGAAAGTACTTAAGCAGCTGGGATTTGAAACTTTATAAACAGCATTAAATAGAATAATGATCGTTGATAAAGTCTCTTTATGTTCTTAGTGTAGTCTACTTGCGTGCCAAGTTAAACTGAAATCAGACCCAAACTGTAGGAGGACTGCTGAGTAGCATTTTGAAACAATTTTACAGACATTTCTATTTTTAGTAACCACGGCAACACTGTTCATCGAAATCAAAAACCGATACAAAGAATTATGTATCTTAGTGTATTCTACTTGTGTGCCAAGTTATACTGAAATCAGACCATTACTGTAGGAGGAGTAGCATTTTGAAACAATTTTACAGATATTTCTATTTTTAGTAACCACGACAAAACCATTCATCGAAATCAAAAACCGATACACAGAATTATGTATCTTAGTGTATTCTACTTGTTTGCCAAGATATACTGAAATCAGACCAAAACTGTAGGAGGAGTAGCATTTTGAAAGAATTTCACAGAAATTTCTATTTTTAGTAACCACGGCAACACCGTTCATCGAAATCAAAAACCGATGCACAGAATTATGTATCTTAGTGTAGTCTACTTGTGTGCAAAGTTATACTGAAATCAGACCAAAACTGTAGGAGGAGTAGCATTTTGAAAGAATTTCACAGAAATTTCTATTTTTAGTAACCACGGCAACACCTTTCATCGAAATCAAAAACCGATACACGGAATTATGAAACTTAGTGTATTCTACTTGTGTGCCAAGTTATACTGAAATCAGACCAAAACTGTAGGAGGAGTAGCATTTTGAAACAATTTTACAGAAATTTCTATTTTTAATAACCACGGCAACACCTTTCATCGAAATCAAAAACCGATACACAGAATTATGTATCTTTGTGTAGTCTACTTGTGTGCCAAGTTATACTGAAATCAGACCAAAACTGTAGGAGGAGTAGCATTTTGAAAGAATTTCACAGAAATTTCTATTTTTAGTAACCACGGCAACACCATTCACCGAAATCTAAAACCGATACACAGAATTATGTATCTTAGTGTAGTCTACTTGTGTGCCAAGTTATACTGAAATCAGACCAAAACTGTAGGAGGAGTAGCATTTTGAAAGAATTTCACAGAAATTTCTATTTTTAGTAACCACGGCAACACCGTTCACCGAAATCAAAAACCGATACACAGAATTATGTATCTTAATGTAGTCTACTTGTGTGCCAAGTTATATTGAAATTAGACCAAAACTGTAGGAGGAGTAGCATTTTGAAAAATTGTTTACAGACAGACGGACAGACAGACAGACAGACGGACGGACGCCGGACGCATTACTATCGCATAAGCTCTTCTGGTCTCTGACCAGTAGAGCTAAAAACCATTCTGCCTTTGAACCTCATAGATTTGCAAACGAAGGTTCCTCCTCTGTTTCAAGTGAACCTGGGACGTAAAACATGTTACCGTCAATCAAATGAAATCGGGCAATTCACTTAGATAAAAAAAAAAATCATTAGTAATTCGCTCCAAATAAAAA
>NW_026918079.1:0-13828 GCF_032062105.1 Saccostrea cuccullata | reverse complement strand
ACAAAATCATGTTCCTGTTTAACTGCTTTATTGGTGAATAAATGTGTAGGGATGTCTGTGGAACAGCCCCGCTTGGCTATAAAAAAAAACGACATTCATCAGCAACTTGATGCAATTTACAGTGTTCAGACTGCAAAAGTCGACACATCGATGTGGTCTAAACAAGTATTTTATTTTAGAGTCAAATATTTATTTTAACAGTACAGGTTTGATACGTGTTCTTTGATGGCGTTCGTGATTTATTGGAGAATAATATCCGCGGCATTTCTTTGAAGTCTGCAATAATCGTGGTAGAATGGTATCTAAAGTAGGATCCCTTTACTAGAATTACATATGTGAAGTATGAAAGCCCAAGTCCTAACCGTTCAAAAAATATTGGAAAGAGTTAAGTTTTTAAAGATTAACTCAAACTCGTAGGTCAAGGTCAAAGGATCTAAGTTGTTGGTACTCAATTGAAGGTCCTGTCACAGGAATTACTTATGTGAAGTATGATGCCCTAGCTCCAACTGTTCAAAAGTTATGGCGAAGGATAAAGTTTGGTAAAATGTTGCAAAACTGGGTCAGACTCTAAGGTCAAAAGGTCAAACTTGATTATATCCAAAGATATGTCTTATCTCAAGAATACACATCGGAAAAATGCAAGTCATAGCCTTAAGGAGGCAAAAGTTATGGGCAAGGTTATTGTTTTTGCTAAAAAAAAAAGAGAGACAGATAAATAAAAAAGACTGCATATTTGATAAGACATTTATTACAGCAAACAAATACAAAATATAAATCTAAACAACACACACTGAATTGTCATATATATTGTAGGAAGTTTTCTTTACATTCGAACTCATCTACGGAAAAAGTCTTTGACAACAGAGCGCACAACTTCAATTTTTAAACAATATATCACAGGGTTTATGATAGAATTTATTCCACAACAAGAAGCTGTAATAAAAATGTAAAGATCAGAGACTTCCTCGAAAAAGGTGAAGGACAGCAGAAATTGGCCTGTGAAAATAATTAAACAACACAAGAAAATTCCAACCAATATAACAGTATTCAAAATTCTCTTCCTCTTCAAATCTGCCATTTTCTGATAGCTGGAAGTATAAACTTCAAATTTTGCATCATTTTCGCTCTTTGATCCATGGGGTTGCTGCAATTTGTTAGCAGAAGATGATTTGTTTGATTTTACTCCTGTTTTTATAATATCCATCTCAATTTCATTTGTGCTACTCTCTCCTAGTTCGGTGTTCTTTGTGTCTCTCTCAGAGCTTATACCTGACTTTTCAATATTCTCTGGTAATGCTTGTCGGATAACTTCCATGTTCTGTTTAATAACATGGTGTAAAGTTATACAATAAAGCACCACTGCCACTAATAGTAATGCTACCATTAGCTTACAAAAATTGATGAAAATTTGAAAATATCTTTGGTAGATATATTGAACATTACAAACTGCCATTTGGTAATCTGGAGGGGATATCAAAGCAATAGTAAAGATAAATACTACCAGCCAGCTGGAGAAGCAAACAATATATTTTCTACAGTTTTTAAACAAACGATCACCCCACGAGGTATGACAAATAATAAAGTATCTTTGTACACTAATCAGAAATGTCTGAACTAGTGACAAGAAAACACCATTTACACTGAAAAGTTTTTGGACAACACACATTACATGTACCATGTTAAATCTTTCCGACAGTGAAACATTGGTTTGAATGACGAAAAAAATAAATCCAAGACCAACCAGAAAATCACAGATTGACAGCAACAAGACAAGAAAATGGTACACATTTTGTCTTATGGTTTTGTTTGTTAATAATGTAATGAGTACGCATGCGTTGATACATACACAAGGAACCCCCATCAAAAGACAA
The DNA here is from genome assembly GCF_032062105.1 of Saccostrea cuccullata. Taxonomy (NCBI): domain Eukaryota; kingdom Metazoa; phylum Mollusca; class Bivalvia; order Ostreida; family Ostreidae; genus Saccostrea; species Saccostrea cuccullata. The sequence continues at coordinate 11,957 of NW_026918079.1, read as the reverse complement.
ATTGTAGTGGAAAAGACCCTCCGGGAGGACATCGAAAAAGTTTCTTCTGTGAGGTTCTGCATCCTGTGTTTAGTATACTGTTTATCGATTATCTATCTTCAAATTCAATACAGAAGTAATTCTGAACTGAAAATAAATATTCAAAGTATTAATAATTAGAAAAAAGATATATAAAGTCTGAAAAATTAAATTACTAAATATGTGCATTTCATATCAAATCAAACAAATGATGATAACGAACAGCATTCAATATCAAAAGTCTATAAAACAATACAAAATATAAGCAGAGCAAACAGGGGCCTCCAAAACATCAGAGGTTGGATCAGGTGCCATGGAGGAGTGAGGATCCCCTGCCAAGCGTTCACACCCACCGTGCTTTCCCTTTCATGATCGGGAAATAGCGGAAAAAAATCCATTGTCAATTCAGTGTATAAAAAAACAATTAGTATGAGACTCAATGATAAATTATAATGCTGACATAAGGTCATTGTATTGACCATATAATAGAACTTACGAAATGATGTCTTTAAACGCGAGACTGTATTGATATTCTTGTTTCATTAACGATTTCTGCATGATTCTGATACTTTTAATCTATTCTGACATAGTTTCAACGTCTTTTTTTCATATCTGGAATTTATAATATTCATGGAATTCCGACGCCAGATGAAAGATCGGTGTTCCCTTATTTAGGACCTTTAGTGATCTAAGGTCCTCGTTATTGACTATATTTACGTCACCTGTAAACACTTACCCAGCGGGACTAAAGTTATAGGGGAAGAAGAACATGAACACGACGGAGGATTATGTTTCAGATACTCAATATCCGTGCCTTGTAAAGTTTTTTTGTCATTAAAATTTTTGAAGGAACGGTCGATATATAATTGAAGGAAATATGAAGGAAATACAAAATTAATACAATCACAAATTTTTTTTTACCCCAAATACATTCCAACCTAAAACCTATGTAGCAAAAAGTGAACAAAATTTGTGAATAACTAATTATGTGAAGAATAAGCGAGTAAATGATAAAGAGAAAAAACTTAATAAATGAAATAAAAAGGACAAAAGGACAAAAGACCCTTTTTGGTCCATGATTTGCTGTGTCTCATGGAGGGATGCAATATTTCACTATTAACATTGTCACCCCTCTTACAAAATGAGTATTGATTCTAAGTCACGGGAAGGTTAAAAACACAATAATTTCCGAATTTCCTCTTTTTTATGCAATTTTCATTAATTTTAAGCACGTTTTTTAGGACACACAGATCACAAGCTTGTCTATCAGCGAAAATTATATATTTCATGCGCTAGTTTCAGATGCGTCTTATGTATAAAAATATCAGATAAGCAGTCTTGTGCCTTTTGTTTCCCAAAGTGAAAAGTATTTTAAATATGTCAATTTTTTTACCAGAATTGAAGAAATTCAGTAAAATGTCCAACTTAATCACCCTCTTTTGTCCTCCCTGTACCCTTTAAATCAAAATTTTTGCTGGTTTCAAATCAAGCAGCATTTAAAGTTTTTTACTGCTAAGTATCACAATTTTAACTGTGTTTTGACTTTGCCATCAAATGAGGAACCAAATTGGCCCTTACCAGACCTTGTCTCTCGAGAATATTTTTTTAAAGCAATAAGGTCAGTCTGTTACTTGCACGTTCACTTCACTCGGCATTTCAGTTCCTAAAGCTAAAAATGGGTTAATAATTTAACTTGCTGCAGAATAATCTAATTGGTTATGAGATATATACCCAATTATACAGAATACTCGTTTTCGATAGAGGGCGTTGCTATCGCTCTCGTCTAAGCCCAACACTAATGCAATACACTCCGAAACAGATAGAACTCGTACCTTCAATATAACTAACTAAATCAGAAGTCTCAGATCATGAGACTATAGCTCTACTGATTTGTACTTATAACAAAGGAAAAGTAGCAGTTTGACCTTAAAGTTTACAACAGCAATAACTAGAATAATGATCCATGATTTAATCTCTCTTTGTGGCAAGATTGCAATAAGATTAGACTTGCATGTCCTGTCTCTATTATATGAAACGCGCATAACAGACACACAAACAAGTCTACAATAAGAATTGAGCTGTAGGAGTAGCCCTTTAAAAGAATTTTACAGAAATTTTAATTTTAGATACCATGGCAAGATCATTCAACAAATAAATAAGTAGCATTTTGAGAGTATTTCAAAGAAATTTCTATTTTTAGTAACTTCCGCAACACCATTTATCAAAAAAAAAAATTATTACACAAAATTATGTATCTTAGTGGAGTCTATTTCTGTGCCCAGTTATATTGAATTAAGACCAAATATGTACGAGAAGTAGCATTTTAAAAGTATTTTACAGAAATTTCTATTTTTTTTTGTAACCACGACAACACCGTTCATCGAAGTCAAAAACCGATAAACAGAATTATATATTTTAAAATTCACATTCCCAATAAATTTTCCCCTATGATTCTTTACAAAATAAAATGCAGTATATTTTCTCATGAACTACATTAGGTATGTACCACGAATAAGCATGAATATCTCCCTTGTTACGTCATAATACATGTACCGCTCTTGACGTAAAAAAAAAATATAGTGCACACTGATTTGCTTCAAAAATGACAGTTGAAAGGCGTAAATTTATGGCAAGTCATCAGAAAAAAATGTAATTATAAGAAATGAATTCATGATGTATATGAACTACAACGCTTTACGCCTGTATATTTATCATGAAGCGCTATCGCGCTTCATGAAATATGCCGGTGTAAAGACGAATAATGACCCCCATCGAATAATGACCGGGGGTCATTTTTCGACAGCGAAAAATGACCGTCGGTCATTATTCGAGGTAGAAAAATGACTCTTTTGCCCGTAGAAAAAGTGTCACCACCCTAAAAATTTGCAGAACCCACGTGAAGAAAAATGACCCCCGTAGAAAAATGACCCCCTGTAGATTAAAGCTAAAATTTTTAGAGGGCAAAAAAAAAATTAGATAAAGAAGCATATTAACCAAAATGCTCACCTGAGCTTATTGGGAATAAACTGATGATATGTTGATCTCATAACATTATACAATTATAGCTATATTTTAAGGTAAATGCAATGATTCAGAATCTAAAGGAGTAAAAGATTTATCAAGCCTTAAGGGTTAGGTAAACATTGTTTTTTGATGGTGGAAATCATCGAACTGACAGAAAAAATCAGCAGTATTATATATTATTATATCCTCCGCTTGAAAAGCGGGAGGGTATATAGTGATCGGGATGTCTGTTACGCTTTGAGGTATCCATCTCTTATCTGCAAATCCTCATATATAAAAAGATGTGTTTGTGAAACAGCTATGCCCCTGTATGGCAACATAGCGAAAATTAAACTTTTCTTAAATGCAATTTAAATATATTGTTACCCAAAGTAGGGTCTTCTCACAAGAAATACAACTGCAAAATAGGAAAGCCCTAGCACCACTTGTTCAAAAGTAATGGCTAAGGAAAAGTTTTTGAAAGGTAGGTCAAACCCAAAGGTCAAAGTTGATGATTTCTTAAGAAAATGTTTAATGTAACAAGGATTACATATGTGAAGTATGGATACCCTAGCCCTTACATTTCAAAAATTATGGACAAGGTAAAAAAAAATTATAAGTACGGAAATCTCCAAGGTCAAGGTCAAAAGGTCAAAGTTTTTAGTATCCAATGAAAGGCAATGCCAAAAAACTACATATTTGAAGTATGAGAGTACTAGTATATACCGTTTAAAAGTTATGGCCAAAGTAAAAATTTGGCATTTTTGTGTAAAATGGGACAAACTCCAAGGTAAAGGTCAAAACGTCAAATTTGCTGGTACCCAAAGTAAGGTCTTGTCACAAGGAATACACATATTAAAAAGGAAAGTCATAGCTCCAATAAATGAAAAGTTATGGTCAAGGTTAAGGTTTTTGCGGACAAACAAACCGTCAGATAGACAGACGGACATACAGACGAACACGATAAAACTATATACCCCCGAATCTTCGATTACGGGGACGTAAAAAGATATGGTCTTCAATTATCTTTTCATATTATGATACATTATAAAGAAGACGTTACAACAATGAAAATGTTTGTTCTGATTTTCATATTAAATTTTCTGAAAAATATACTCAGAACTGAGTAAAAGGGTGGAGTAAAACAAGAATTAAGGTAGAACCTATGTCGGAAAAGTCTTTGTCACAAGATTTTCAAACTGTTCAAAATGTTAAATTAGTACTTGCTTATCAATCAGTTAAGATATCATGATATGTTTTCTTGTTTTTTAATCTAGAACAGGCTATGAAACTTGGTATGGTATTTACATACTGCGACTTCACATTTTCAAATATTTTTAGGGGTACTTGTCATCAAGGGAATATGAAAAATCACAAAAATACTTCTTCAAACATCGTCGTTTATAAACTTTATTAACTGAAAAATATTAAACAATATTTTATCAAGAATAATTTCTTTTTTATTCAATTAACATAAAAGATAAGTCCACCATTAAAAAAAATAGTCAAATGAAACTCTATTATTTTTAGTAAATTATGCACCCTATATTTGTAAATATTTTTTAGAAGTCTTTGTCTTAATGTTTTCAATCTTCAATATGATGAAGAACATAGCCAAATGATTACAAAAAGTGATTAAAATATATACCTTTCCCCTCTAACTAATGAAATATAGGCTATTTACCGATACTCCTATTCTTGATCTTTTTACATTAAATTAAATATTTATCAGAAATTGTACTTTTACTTTAAAAAGATTATATTTAATAGAAAAATTGTAATCAAACACCAAGAATATGAATAGGTAACAAATAATTGTTAAAAGGAATGCACATCATTTCATTATAGATATCACAAAAATGTACACACGATCAAACGATCTACAACACGTACATCTTTGACTTAGACACATTTCATCAAGATATTACACTATATAACTGGCAACTAAAGATTTTTTACGATTTATGCATTCCTTCAAAATGGTTACATACCATTCAAATTATTACGAAAGTTGTATGTACATTGTAATTTCATTACACTAGATAGTCTTGGGTTTGTCAACTTCAGGTCTAGATCTAGTAAATGAAAGGTGCCTACAGATTTTCTCTTATTCCAGAAATATATTGCCATTAAGCATTATAAACCAAAAAATATATGATTGATTGATTGATTGTATACTGTTTAACGTCCCTCTCCAGAATATTTCACTGATATGGAGACGTCACCATTACCGGTGAAGGGCTGCAAATTTGGGCCTATACTCGGCACTCAGGGCCATTGAGCAGGGAGGGATCTTTATCGTGCCACACCTGCTGTGACACGGGGCCTCGGTTCATACGGTCTCATCCGAAGGACCGCCCCATTTAGTCGCCTTTTACGACAAGCAAGGGGGTACTGAGGACCTATTCTAACCCGGATCCTCACGGGATAAAAAATATATGAATTGAACTAAGATTATGTTGGCATGATTGAATTCTGTGAATTTCAAAATGCAGTATTTTCTACCATTTCTATTGAAGCTGTCAAGTACCGGAAAAAGTGGCATTGAATTAATTATGACGTCTTAGTGGGTTGGCACAGGTTAAACACATTTACCAGTTATGATGTCATACGAAGTAGGTTCTACTTTAAAAGAAATGTAATGAATACTGTGTGCTAAATCAAAAGTTTATGTCTACATGTATAGTTTTTGCATTAGAATGACTGTGTATTTTACACTAGCCTATAGCTTTACAGAGCATATTTTTAGGTCTTATACTTACCCCACCCCCTTTCTTATTTAGGAGGAAGTCAATATTGAACAAAAGCAAAAAGAAACAACCTACCTTTATTTTTCTATAAGAAGGAATTAAAAATAAGCTTAAAATAATCTACTATTCTACTAATTTTTAACTGTTACTTTGCCACAATACTTTCAAGTATACCTCCACCAACATTTAAAGTATGCTTTAATCATGGCGAAGTAAATTATGATATGATAGTACTCATGTGAAGGCTTAACTTCATTTCAATATTTAATTTAGAGCCTCTTTCAGAATTATTGAAAGGTATAGAGTTTTATTTATATTTTTGCTTTTCATTTATTATTATTTTTGGTTTTGGTTTTGATTTAACGTAATGTTCTTTTTTTGGGGGGGGGATAAAAATTTCCTCCTCTTTCATTGTCAAATAGGATTTGCCAAACTTAAACAAACTAAAAGATGAAATGACGGAAAATTTAATTTTTCCTATTAAAGAGTATTTAAACCTGATTTTTGCATGGTTTGATTTCTAAAAACAAGTGGAATATCATAGCAAACATTATAAGGAGGAATAATAAAAAGAAATTTTATTTACTTGACAATTAAAGAATCTCTTTTCAAACACAATTTTAGCATTGAAAGACTACGTTAATCTCTTAATTATTTCATACGACTTTTTGTATTTTTCTGGTTACAGAAAATTTAAAAACTAGTTTAGCTGTAAAAAATATATCAAAGAGTGTATATTTTGTATCACTTTAAAGGGGGTCATTTTTCAATGGGGGTCATTATTTTATAGGACTAACATATAAAATAATGACCCCCTAGGACCCTTTTTCTACAAAAAATGATTTTTTTCTACGGGTGGGGGTCATTTTTTGTCGTTGAAAAATGACCCCCCCGGTCATTATTCGATGAGGGTCATTATTCGTCTTTACACCGGCGTGAAGCGTCGTAGTTTATAACCTCATGAATCTTCAAAAATTAAAATCATTTCATAAGTGTGCCAAGTTATATTTTAATCAGTCATATCTGTAGGAGGAGTAGCATTTTAAAAGTATTTCACAGAAATGTCTATTTATAGTGACCACGGCAACGCCGTTCATCGAAATCATAAACCGATATACAGAATTATGTATCTTAGTGTAATTTACTTTTGTATATTAGTTATATTGTTATATTGAAATCAGACCAAAACTGTAGGAGTAGTAGCATTTTGAAAACATTTTTAAAGACAAACAGAGAGCTAGACGGACGAACAACGAACGCATTACTATTGCATAAGCTATTGTGGTCTCTGACCAGTAGAACTAAAAACCACGACTTATTTATTAACAATCTAAAAATACAAAAGGGATATTTTAAAATGGATTACACAAATTAAGTAACAAAAAGTAAATCATTCTCCATGTGTTGACATTTACGTTTTAAAATTCGTTTCTAAAATTATCTCCCCTAGGTATTTAAATTTGTATATCAATCATACCACAATGCTCATGCACACTGCCTATTCATTTACGTGTATAAAGATTACAATAAGAATAAAAATGTTGAAAAGATGAAACAGTGTTTTAAGGCTGGAAGCAATATTTGATGAAATAAAAAAAGCAGAAAATATATAAATCGATCACTGACAAATATTTTCAAGAAGATTATCTTTAAAGAAAAAATACAAAGAAATTTGATAAGATAAAACATACCACGACTACGTTCAAGTCTGTTGTTCCGTCCCTAAAAGTTGTCATCCAAAGAAAGAAAAAATGTCCCATATATAGGTTATGATACCTGATTCCACCTTAATTTGTGTTTTCTCTGTTAACGATTCGTACTGGTGAAATGGACAATTGAGTTTGATTACCTTTATTATTCCACGTTAATGTCTCTTAATCTAACTTATAATTAAATACACCATGTTCATAATTTCTACAAAATTATCTATGTAACACACAAAATTATAGGATACTTGTAAGCCTAGTAATGGTTAGGACGAACTGAGATAAATTTACATTTTCAAAATATACATTGCAAATATGTAATCAAATAAATGCTTATATAACATATTATTTGCATCTAATGTAAACATTATTGGTACGATACCTGATTATAAGTGTATATAAAATAAAATTCAAAATAATAGGGATCAAAAGTTCAAAAGACTACAAGGCATTACTTTGTAAAAAAGATGTAGGTGTGTCCCCTAAACTTAATGCACTTCTTGGACAATGCAAAGATTATGATTTCATAAGCGTTCTTTTGGAGAAAGTATTAGATTTTCTTAAATAGACACAGTGTTGTGTACATTTGTTTAAAGTTTTTAACCTCAATATTGCCAGCAGTTGAAATTAATCAATATCTTATTTTTAAAAAAAATATTTGTTGCTTCTGGCATTTATTAGAGTGTTTCTGAATGCATAATTTATAAGCTGAAGTATTTTTTAATTAGATAATGATAAAATACACAGTATATAGCTCATAATGTAAATCTATTATGTTTAATTTTCATTATAACTAAAAGGAAAACGAAATGCATTATTTTATTTTGATCTTCTATATTTGTCTTTAATCTAATAATGGTTGAGTTGTTTTCCTTATATATTTACAATTTGAAGAAAGTCCAGAAATTCATATACGGTTAAAACAAATCCTTAACCATGCCTTTGGAATTCTCATCTGAAAGTACGCCACTAGAATTTTAATACCTCCCACCCATTTTTGCTATCTAACTGATTTTTTTAATGTCCGACAAAAATTCGAACAGACTTTGCAGCTTAAAGAAGTGTAGCCTTAATAGAATTTTTAAAGGTTTTATTATTGAATGATAACAGCAAAATTACCATCAAGATGAAATGATATTTTAGAGCAATATCATGATTGATTGTTTGTATAATGTTTAACGTCCCTCTCTAGAATTTTTCATGTAGAGATGTCACCGTATGCCGATGAAGGGCTTCAAATTTAGACCTATACTCGGCACTCAGGGCCATTGAGCAGTGAGGGTTCTTTATCGAGCCAACGCCTACCGTGACACGGGACATACGTTTTTAAGGTCATATCCGAAAGACCCGTGACTTTCACTTCTAGTGCCGAGTGAACAGTCACCACCTGTGTTTACGTCTTAGGTATGACGCGGCGCCGCGAACGAGAATCGAACCCGGGTCTCCCGATCTACCTCTAGGCTACCGTGACCGGTGCAATATCATGATGTAAAGAGAAAATGAAGAATAATCAAGGAGGCTCATTACAACTCTTTTTGATGACGAACTATAAAAAATATAAGCATCCATAATTTATTTTCAAAATTATTGCGTTTAAACTGAAAAAAATAGTGGGTTCAAATGCACTTTGTGTTGAATTGCTAAATTATTGCATTTTATTGCAAAAAGTATTCCAATGCCTACAGAATTCTGCTGAAGCCGTTAAATACGGGAAAAGAAAGTAGAAATTGATTATGACGTCATAATAGATATAGCACCACAAAATCAGCTTAAAGTCATTTATTACATGTTGACCATAAACAATACTAATACGCAGATATTATAGCCTTTGACTGCAATAAATAAATATTCCAAAGCTATTCCCTGCGACATATTACAGACTAGGTTTTAGTAGACATTCCTTTGATAAAAAATAAAACTGTAAATTCTCTAATTTTGTGACTAGTTATCTATAAAGTTACGTTGTTAAATAATAAAAATTGGGTTCCTCATTGAAAACATCATTGTGCAGTCTTTGAAGACCATGTCTTCCAAGTATCCGTCGAAATTCTGATTGACCATATTTGTGCCCCTTAATTAGCAGACATTTATTTCACTATGAGACAAAAAGGAGGAAAAATCTTGACATAGCCTTCGACTCAAATTTTTGATGAAGGATATGGAGAAAACGAACAGTATTCAAATTTAAAGTCCATAAAACAATACAAAACAAGAGCAGAGTAAACACGGACCTCCAAAACATCAGAGGTGGGATCAGGTGCAATGGAGGAGTGAACATCCCCTGCTGACCGGTCACATTCGCGATGTGCTCATTGTCATGATCGTGAAATAACGGAAATATCCGTCGTCAATTCAGTGTATAAACAATGGACTAACAATTGGTATGAAAAACGTCGGTCTGCATTTGACTCAATGATAAATTGTATTTGCTGACAATGTCATTTTATCGACCATAGAACTTACGAAATGATGACTTTAAACGAGGCTGCTGATTTCCTCGTTTCATCAACTTGCTTGTCAATAATTTACCTCGTTTTAGAAATTGTTCGTACGTAGAGCATTCTCTTGCGAATCAAATCAACTGAGATGTATACACTATGTATGCATGTGATGAAGGTATATTGCTGCAAAAGTAAGGGAAGTTGACGATAGAAAAATTAAAGTCGTAACGTTTATCATATCGTAGATTATAAATTGTTAGTTGATACGCGATATACATGTACTCCTTTGAACAAAAAAAAATATAATATACAAAAGTCTAACATCATGTATCTGTTTTATGTATTTTACTTCATAAAAACATAACAGTGGTAACCTTAAAAGAAAACTTAACTTCAAATGGGGTGACCTCAACTTTTTACCGTTATCACCTGTATATAGAGGAGACGCAAAAACTATATAATACGAACTTACAATTTCTGAAAGAGGACAAGTTATTGAAAAAATAATATAATGAACAAGGATATCAACAGTTCTTATTTACAGTCACTATTTCAAAATTTCTCTGATTGTTATAATTCATGACCTTGTTAAGAAATATGACCCATCACTGGGTTGTATTTTTGCTGACTTTTTCATATCAATTGTTATACCTTTTTCATACTGAATTTAACAGAATATTGTTTCGTATGTTTCTGCTTGGTCCTCTCGGACACTTGATCCCATTTCCATAGACATCTTTTTAATGTCCTCTCCACAGATCTGTATTGATTTAAGATTTCTTTTGAATTGATCCTTTTTTGTAATCTTCATCTTTTCATTTTGTAAAAAAAATTAATTCTTTCCTCTTAATTTGTTGTTTTTGAGCATCCACAGTACTTTACAAATTGAAAGATTTGATACAATGTAACAGAAATTTGTTGAAAAACAAAACGATGTGAGTATTTCAGAGAATATGCAAATACATGCATGTCTTCTTTGAAAAAAAAAACCCTTTTCATTGATTGAACGACTAGAGGTTATCTTTAATATAAGCATGATTCATACATTTCTGCTTCCTTTCAGTGAATGTGCAGTTTCCTTTAAGTTTGAAAAGTTATGAAATCGTTTAATATTAAAAATGATACATTTAACATTTTGTTTTACAAACCAGGAAGTGTTATGTAAAGATATGGAAACCACAATTTGACTTCAACAGATATATACACTAACGTATATTGAAAGAGAGCTAAATATAAGACAACGAAAAACCTGTCTCATTTTTGCTCGGTTGGATATATCTGTAGAGAAACAATAGAAAGAGAGCAACAAAATGAAATAGTAGAATTTTGCAACCATGGTATACATTTCTCTACAAAAGAGACAATTTTCTTGTGACTAGAATTTAAATGACACGTTTTCAACTTTTAAGTCTTTAACCTATTTTCATTTTCTTTTTAAATTTTTAAATATCAAGCCGAAGGGAAGGGAGCTTATTAAATAACATAAGGTAATATGTTACTTTTTGTCATTTAAAATTATTTGTAAAGACATAAGTGTTACTGAAATTGTTTTTAAAAGCAAAAATATTATAAGTCTGTATAAAAAGTTTTTTTTAAAATTGGATTTATCATGTTTTTTACTATCTCGTTATACAAAAAGTAAATTTGTGTATGTAAAGTATCATTTATGTATCAGTAGTTCCATTATAGGAGACTGGGTTTCTTAAAGTTGTTTGTAAAACGAGAAATCAAAACTTGCAATTCCCTAGATAAGTGTTATGAAATTTCTAGTAAATAATATTTACCCTGTGTGATTGATTTTCTATATATTTGTCTGATGTTATAGACAACGGAAACGCAGCCTTTCGTAATACAGCAAGGTATAATGTACAAGTACATGTATGTTGTCTTGGATACGATCATTTATAGTTTTAAACTAACAATGTCATATATTTAGGAAAAACAATAGTTTAACAAAGTTTAAGAGCATAATGATGTTGAGTATAGTTAAATATCTTTAAGAAAAATCTACGAGAAACACATTACCCTTTTTAATGTTA
>NW_026918078.1:0-13902 GCF_032062105.1 Saccostrea cuccullata | reverse complement strand
CTATTTTTATTTTATATTGTTTTTGGGATTTTGAAGCTTGAATTGTTCATTGTCTCCATGTATTGTAGAGTAGGGACTATATTACTTTCAGTGTCATAACGGGTTGATTTATCCTAAAATTATTATGTATTTTAGGATAAAGATATGTATTATATTTCTGAATTTTCAGATTTGTTGAGGAATTAATTTGTTTATAAATTAATTTCTATGTTATAATCTAAGTAATCTGTTAAAAAGTAATATATAGAAATATGATTGATTTAATTCCTTATACATGTGCAGTATGTAATTTTTTTACTTCTTGTGATCAAAAGTAAAACTGGGTGGAAGAAAAACTGTTTTTGATTGATACAAAATAAAATTGAATAAATTCTATCAATGGCAGTGTTCTGTTTCTTTTTTTATACAACATGAAACATGAGAAAGGTACTTCCTTAATTAATAAAAACATAGAATATACATTTTAGTGTAAAAATATTTCAAAGACTAGGGTACAGGTATATTTAATCATCCCTCAGATTGTTCACATATGTTAACAGTAAGGTCTTGATCCGCCAAGCTAGGAACTTTAGTCATAATTCTTCTAGAGATTAACAAACCCGTGAAATACAACACCATCATAAAAACTGTTTCTGCGAATAACAGATAACAGAACCACATGGGTGTAAAGTTTTCCATTAAAATTCCAAGAATTGGGGGATTAATCGAACTTCCGACAGAAGCAGCAACTAGAAAAATGGACGCTATCTTTCCGGTCACGCGTACAAATTTAGTTTCTGTCCACATGACCACTGCAGGAAAAATCACGGATAGAGCGAATCCTAGAAGGCACGCAGAGAACCAAACTCCTATTGTTACGTCATACAGTGACGTGATTAAAAAAACAAAAGTAGAGACCAGCATCAATAAGTTGTAGATGAATATCATTTTTGCTGGACTTATGCAGTCAACTAGGAATATTCCAAGAAAACGTGCCGCGGCAAACAATGTCCAGTGTCCTGAGGTAATGTAGTTCCCTTCAGAATTCGTCCATTTTAATTCTGACACAACAAATGTTGTAAGGAAACCTGCAAATGTGTCCACTATTCCATAGTAAACTCCCACATAGACGGCCATATTGACAAATCCCATCAATCGTAACCGTTTTTGTGACCTCTTGGTATGTTCAATTTCCTCTTTTGCTTTTTCTCTATCTAAAATTTTTTGCAAAGACATTGCAAAGAAAAGAAGAAAGGGGATTGCAGTCAAGACACACAGACCAGTTGAAATGGAATATGGAATAAATATTTTTGAGTTTTGTTGTATTCCTATAGTTGTACCACATGAAACGTCACTAAAATTGTTTTCATCTGGATCAAATGTTGGATTATACGTATTATTATATGAAGTGCATAAATTAACTTTGAAATCGAGGCTGCTGACGTCATTTTGTGACATAACGTAGGGTGCTGAAGACACCGGAGACAGAATTCCTCCAAAAGCAAAGGAAAAATGTAATACATTGAAGAATATGTCACCTTTATTTCCCCACGTGGTCATTAGAGCTGCGTTTGCACCTGTCAGGAATAAAAAGAAAATTAGGAATTCTTTATATAAACTCCCTATTATATATATCACACCTATGTAGCTATAAAAGCAATTTTTAAATGTTTGAAATTACACGATTAACAAATTTAAATTGTTGATCAAATTTGAAGTTGGAAAGTAATATTTACTTTTGAACCAATAAAAGATACCAAGCAAGTAAAGGTAGTAAGTATCATTTTACCTCCCAATGGAATGGAGTTAATTGTTAAGAATGGTATGGAGATAATGAGCAGTAAATGAGCTCAAAAGCCTATTTAACAATTCAAATCAGGAGTAGATGTAAGGCAAATACGGACCTCTAAAACATTAGGAGTTGGATCAGGTGCCGCGGAGGAGTAAGCATCCCCTACCTACCGATCACACACGTGATGATACAAAATACTTACACGTATCCAAACCGCCACCAAACATTCCTTTTAGTATATGTAAGATAACCATGATCTCATATAACCCAAACCATGGTATAACTGCGTTTATGATGCCGAATCCTAGTGTCGTAACAAACATCAGTAGGTTTCTGTCTGTAACTCTTTTATCATACAGTAAACCCATGATTACACAGCCCAGAAGAAATCCTGCCGTGTACATGTTGAAGAATAAGGATCCCTTTTTCAGAGACGTGTTTGTAAGGAATAAAAGGTCGGGAAAAGTTGGTCCAAACTGACCTTCGATCCATCCCTGAGAAAAAAAAACTGGCAATGTTAAAATGTTGAACAATGATGTTTGTGACAGGTACAAAACTTGTGTATAAAATTATAAAAAGATAAGAATTTTGTGGCACTAGAATTCAAAAAGTTAAAATGGGAGATTTATCTAAATGAACTTATACCAGAAAAAGACTTTCAATTTTCCATTCGCAATGCATCAATTTGCACAAAGTACACCAAAATAATTTACTTTCAATATAAAATTCTTTTGGGGCTCCTTGCCACACATTCTTTTATTCACAACATAAAAATTGCTGAAAATAATTTTTGTTCTTTCTGTAAAACAGATCCAGACACGTTGATTTATCTTTTTTTATGATAGAATACATGTAACCATCTGTTGGAAAGATTTTAAAAATTGGTATCAAGCTTTTGAAAATGATTATGTAATTTATAAACAAAAGGTGATGCTGGGTAATATCGAAGGAAGTTGTTAAGAAAATTTTCTTATCTTGTTAGGAAAAAAAAGTACTTGTATTACTCACAACTCAATGTACAATACCTAAAGCAATTAACACTTTTAAGTTTTAAAAAAAATTTTTAAAAATATTGTGAATGCAATTTTCATTGTTAAACGAAAATGTGTAGTAAATAGACAATGTTTAATTTGATTTGTCATACACAAAAAATTCTAATTATCACTTTAGATGTAATTACAAACAGCTGGTATTGGAGGAAAGGTGCACAGAGTGCGTGTGATGTGTGTTTGTGTGCGTATTTTTTGTTCTTTTGTGTGTATAAAATTTTCCAATATAAAGCATTTTGAAAAAATAAAATAAAATGTTGAACAAGTTAAGATGTGGAAAATTTGCCTTAATGTCAACGACTTTTCTCCTGAAAAAACTATCAGAAAGAGAAAAAAAACTTACTTCAGCAAAATACGACGCAAAGTAGGCCAGAGTCAGTATGAATTTCTTCCTAAATAATTTATCCTGCTTCAAAGTGGTCCAGGAAATAGTTAAACCTTTGTCCTTGGAACGATCAATGCGGTCTGACTTTGTGTAAGTGAGATCAGAATCGTCAGCATTTTGCATCTTTATTGAAATGGTCAATATATACTGTAAGAATATCAAAGAATAGTGTTCATATACGTATCAAAATAGTGTGATTGATCTTCTTAAAATGTTTTCTATGTTTGAAAGATGAAAAAAAATGTTGATCAAAAATTGGTCAGGCCACCCTTTTTTAAAACTCCTGGATCCACTACTAATAGTGTCCTCCAGCTTTCACATAATTTAAAAATAGAATTACGAAACTTTGAGTGTTTATCAGTTTGCTGAAGGTCCTGTTTGTGTTTTCTTAATGTAAGGAATAAAGTTTTAATCTGTAATCTGAAAAAAATAATGCACAAAGTACATAAGCTTGTCGTTAGTTTATACCAAACCTGAATTTTTTTTTTTTAAACTAGGAACACCATATGAAAAAAGAGTTGATCATTGAAAAGGGGTAGTGATTTTAACTACAATGACCTTAGCAAGGGATAATAATTCCAAAGCCTTATACATATATCATGTTTAGTATACAGCGCATGCTCAAGTCAAGAAGAATAGTAATTGTTAAACTAACCTCTTTCCGTTATTCAGAGAATAAAGTACAGTCCATTCTTTATTCTCCTTGAATGTATTGCAATGCATTGTTTTTTTGTGTCCGTTTTATTGCATGGATCTTTTTCTCGCTGTTTACAATGCCGAGCCTCACAGACAATTACACAGCCACACGGCACACTCAGTGACCAGTTTCATATTTACATGTGTTAATTTTAATTTATTTTTACACTGGTGCCTGTGATTATGAGCTATTTAAATCTTCCAACCGACTGATTACTCAAACAGTACGCTTGGCCTCAAATAATAACAAAACATTTAAAGGGCACGATCGGGCACTGGTCAATACAAGATTAGTACTATTAATAAATTATATGTTAAAGATTTGAAATGTTTGAATGCTATTAGTTGCAATGTTAAACTAGCATTAAATATAATTCTATAATTTAATCAATAGTTATAATAGTTCAATAGTTATAATTATTATAACGTACAATAATCATAACGATGGTTTGTTTTTCGAAGATTACATCTTTTATGCAAAGTAATTTATATACCCAGTCTCTACAGACTCGATATATACATTTTATGTATAGTACTGTTACATATGTACATATAAACGGGACGTTTAAAATGTGATTACAATACCAAGTCCTAAAAAGCGGATTCATGAATATTTACAAATATATAGTTTATAGTGATTTTTTTTTAATTTAATTTGACTTTATCATCACCATAAAAGATACACATACGTGTATGAATAGATGAACAATTTCATTTTTATCCAGTTGTCAAAGGGCATTTTCTATTATCTAATGAATTTAATTTCGATAATTATTACATGTACGTGCATTTTAAATATTTTTCCAAATTATGTTGTTAACATTAATTCTAGAATATTTGCTGTCATTCATGCACATATCATTGGGAAATTACCGATTCATAATTCTTATTTGTTGGAAAATATCTATGAACTTAAAAAAAATATATTTCAAAAAAAATAATTGGAAGTTAAATATACTTTTGTTTTTCATAAAAGAACTTAATAAAAATTTCATTTCAAAAATTACTAATATAATTTCATGTGTCGGATCTTGTTACAGTGTGCAGAAGATTATAATATGTAATTATATGCATCAATGGATATTAAATATGTATCAGTCATCACACACTTATGATATGTAAAAAGTTACTTATTTCTTGAGATGTATACTGCTTCATTATTAGTGATAATAGTACGTGTTTCTAAAAAAAAAAAAAAAAAAAAAAAAAGAAAAACAGGCTAGTTTTGCGCAGTATCTTTGAAAAGGAGATCTTTAGATCCTCGCAAATTCTTTTAATTTTGAGTTTGTGATTTTTTTCACATCCTGTTTACTTTCCTTAATTAGTCTTTAAGAAGTTTTTGGATCCTCCCATGTTACTTTCAATTATTCTTTGTTACATTTTTTGATCCCCCAATGTACCTACATTTGTTACATTTCATGGATCCTCCAATTTAGAGTTGAGGTTTCTTACATTTGTAGATCCTCCCGCGATTCTGTTTACAGTTTTTGGTCAAGTTCTGTTTCCTCTCCTGTTTCTTTTGTTTTCGTGTTTATAACATATTTTGATCCTCCATTGTTCCTTACAGTCATTCGTGATCCGGTCTATGTCCAGTGCTTGATATGGAGTGTGGAAATGGATCACATTTAACCTTGGTATTTGAAATACAGGTAAATCGAACTATTTGAGATGCCAGTTTAAAAAAAATATATATAATTCTTTTTGACATTATGTGGGCTTCTGCAATAATAAATGTTTTGTATATCTCTATTTATTAAATGTTAACAGACACAGCCTTCTTTTGATCGTTTAATTGACGAAGTTCGAACATTTACAATATTACTGATAAAGACCCTTGGAGTGCAGGAGAGAAAGACGTGGAAAACTTTTAGAAGACTTGATTCTTTTTAGCAAAAGAAAATGATATTAGTTTTCCAATAACAAACTTCATAGATATGAAACATATGCTGAATGTCAGTGATTAGAAGACGTTGCTTTCATACATATAAAGCGTTTTATGTCTCCACGCATCAGCATTTTTAAAAATGGGTTTTAAATTATTTTGTTTTGTTTTCTTCCCCCTAAAACTAGAAATTTTAAACTTTGTACTTTACCATGAATATCTTTCACACTAATGATCTAGGACATAATGATACCTTGGTGAAGGAAGTAAAGACCAGAAGCATGGAACATACAGATGAACTTTCGGAATCAACACAAGATGGAGGGAAATGTTGGCTTAAGGTTAGTCACTCCTCAAATTTCTTATATCAAGGATTTTTTGAGAAGTATATTTTGGATAAGTACACATAAAGTGTGACTCAAAATCGCAGAGAAAATAGGGGGTCAGTGTGCATCGTACTGATGTATGGTAAATTTAAGTTGACCTATTTGCACTTAAATTTTAACCCCTTAATTTATTACTTTTATACAATTATCTCTTATTATATTTTTTCAGCTGTAACCATGGCAACAAATTTATTCTTAACTTACGTAAAATAGTTTGAATAATATTTATCATTGATCAAATCTTTCAAATTAATGCGCGTAAATAATTATGTGACCTTTTTGCACTAAGATATAACATATTTTGGGTATTAGAAAAATAAATAGGCAATATAATATTTTCTTATATCAAGCTTTGTATGACTTAAGCGCTGATCAGTCATAAGTATCGAGAAGTTTAAAATAATGAAAGAAAAAGTTGGGGTCAGTGATGTTAATTTTGAAATATTGGACAAAATATGTGATTTTCAGGCAAAAAATGGTGTAAAATTTATCTTGACTTCTTTGATATATCTCCAGTTTTTGGCAAAGTTTGTTGAAGGAAGATCTAAAACTTATTCTAAAAATTTAAATTAAGACCTATATCAAATATTCCTAGCAATATCATAACCGAAAATATTCTCTGAGTAAAAGTATGTGAGACTAAAGTTCCAAGATATAAAATTTAATAAATGTGCAGATTTGCAGAATTATCTGCTAAATATCCTTCCACCACGAGAAATAGTCCCTCATAAATCTTGCTTCTTTGAAGATTTTTGAGCAGTTTTTTCTTTGATTGTTAAAAAATATACATCGTTGAATATAATTATTTTATAAAAATTGAATTTTAATAAATATTTTTGAAGTTAGAGGTTCTGCGTGAACTTTTCTAAAAAGCTGACGAGTGACTTACCTTAAAATGAAGAAAGATCCAATCTTTAAAAGCAAATTTATATTGACAGTAGCATACATTGCCTCCTTTTTAACTCTGGTATGTATAAATTAATTATGAACATTTTCAAAATGTAGTTTTAGCAGTTTAACACAACATTCTGTCATAAATTTGGAATTTTGACGACTCAACCATTTCAATAAGCAAGTTGTATATTTCATCTGAAATAAATCAATATGTAGACGTGTGTAAAAATAAAAAAAGATAACTTAAAAGTAATAAAGTTTTGTCTCATTTCCTTTCTTAATGCTTGAAAATGAGTACATTATATTAAATGACTGATGATAGTAAATAAATGGGATATTTTGAACGTTATACTTAGATAGTAGTTTACCATTGTTCAATCAATAAAAGTCATATCAGTTAAATCCAGGGATATGACCTCTGAACTTTATCCACGTGTCCTTATTTGATCACCTTAGAATGCCTTGATTATGTAACAGATAAGAATGAAATGCAGACACCAGATTGGGAAGGAGCAATTAAACGAATGTGCATTTATGGAAAGCATGCTTACAAAAAATAAATTGAACAGGGATACAGTAAAATGCTGTAAATATGAGTATCGTGTCTATATCTGGCGATGATTTTCTGTATAACGAAAAACATCTAACAGATGTAAAAAAAAAAATAAATAATAAAATTTATTGAATTTTACAAAATTACAAAAAATAAGTGTTTTCTTACTTCTTTTTTATTTTTTTTTTCATTTCAGCCTTTGTTATTATGTACATTTGAATTGTATTTTACTAAACTTACAAAGAGGTTATCTGGTTATATTACATTACATGTATTAAAATAAGTGTCTATTAAATCATTTTATTAACCAGAATAGTCTTTCTCAATTAAAAAAAAAAGCTACCTGTGGTTCTCACTGATCGGTACGGGAAGCTTGCTACTTCTCGGTACCTAAATCTCTCAACGTTTGGGGTCATTTTGACAAAACGTATTATGGTTAGCTATATGTCACTATAGTTAACTATACATGCAGTGAGTCAACGTTTTCACTATAGTTAATCAAATTTTCTACAGTTAACTAATACAAACACAGTGATTTTCCTTTTCATTATAGTAAATCAAAATATCTTAACTATTAATTTAAGATAATTATATCTAATTTTTAGTAAGATTCCTGGTAAATCAATGTATTAATTATAGTAATTTTTGTTAGGGTATGTCCACTTCACAAACTGGAACTGTGTGTACTATTTCTGTGATATATCACTTTTATCTCTGTCTTTTGCATTCAAATATCAAATATCAAATATATTTCTCACCTTAAAACATAAGAGTTAAAAGTATACAAATCTGTCATCAAAACCTACATTTGGATTCGTAATTTCTTTGTAAAAATATTACAGGGATGGGGAGAAGGTCAGTTCAGACCTACACTTCCAGATCTTTTACATATCAACAACACAACACTGGAGAAAGGTTCGATATTCTTCACTATGAACTCTGTTGGTTACCTGCTGGGGTCAATGCTCATTGGTTTACTGTTCGACAAGCGTAAGCATTTAATGTTTCTGATCATTGCCGGATATGGCGCCATCTTTGTTATAATACCATGGTGTGACATATACAATGTTATGGTCACTGTCTTCATTGTGAAATGTTCTTTTGCTAGTGGCCTGGATACTTGTAAGTGTAGTCCGAAAAATCTGACGTTTTCCAGGCTTTTTTACGATTTTGATATTTTACATGCCAGGAAAACGTCAGAACCGGCGCCATTACGAAAACTGGAAATTTCGCCGTCTTCAACTGGAGTTGATTTTCGATACTTGTGAACCGAACTACATGCCGAAATCAGAATTTATCAAAACCACAATTCTTCTAGTACTCACCAATATCGATGAAAAGAAAATATCACTCCACATTTCTTAACAGGACATGCAAGATTTTAAAATGCACGATATGAAGACAAATCTCGACAGTGTGATAAAACCTTTTTCAACGGATTATTTATTTCATAAATGAACAATAAAAACAATATTGGTAAGTTCTTTTAGCATTGTACTATTGATAACTTTTGACTTTGAAATTTAATTCAGTTCGCAAGTATCTAAAAATCAACTCGAGAATGCCGCCTCCGGTTGGAGGCGGTGATTTCCCAGTTTACGTAATGGCGCCGGTTCTGACGTTTTCCTGGCATGTAAAATATCAAAATCGTAAAAAAGCTAGGAAAACGTAAGATTTTTCGGACTATTGTAAGTGCAGAAAAAAATAATGCAATGCCACTTATAAAATAATATTTTTACGGTGTGACCACCGGGGCGAGTGCAGTCATAAACACAACTTACAGTTAAATTGTTGATCCGCCTCTTCAAACGTCTAATCAAACGAGACACATATGCTAGACTGTGACGTCACATGGCGTCAAATTTACGGTTATTGAGACTTCAGACCTTGTGCAATATTTAATGCAATACGTTGTAGTGTAGAAGAACATATTTTTTATTACATGTACTTTTAAGCTTTGTGCAAATAAAGGAAAGTAAACGTATCTTTGTGTAAAAAAATCTATAATTCTTGGTCTTTTGCATGTTTTATAATAAACTCGCATGGAACCTTGTAAACGAAGGTATTCTGTGAATGTTGCACATGAAAATTTGCATGACGTATGTACACATTTCATTCCTCATTTCCTCTGTTCTTACACATTTGTCTATTGAGCTCGCTGCGCTAGCTATTGCTTTAGTTAACTATAGATAACTATATATATTGTTTACTATAATAAATACTTTGCTATTTTGATTTACCATTTAATTTAATTTCAAATCTTTTCCTGACATTCTCAAGATGAAAATGTTATAAAATGCAAAGGATCTAAGTTCTTGAAATTATAAGTGCATGTAAATGTAAAAGCAATATATCTAAGAAATATAAGTTAAATTCGCAGACCACTACAATTTCCAAATGAAAAAAAAGAAATTGATAAAATAGCTCAGAATAATCTTTCAGGATTTATTAGGATGCGGAAAATATCAATTTTAAAAAAAGGGGGGGGGAAGAAACCTGCAATGTAGGAATGTGATATTAATATTAGGAATTGAATACCTTAAAGGTAACGAAATAATATAATTTAAGTGTTTAATTGTCTATGCTTACCTGACGTATTTATCAACATTTAATTATTGTTTTTTTTATCCTGACAGGTGGTAACACAGGACTGGTAACCACGAGGGGTAGTGAGGGCGGGGCCTACTTCAGCGCTTTACATTTCGCGTAAGCTGCCGGTGCAATTTTGTCTCCCCGGGTATCTGAACCTTACGTCATGACTCTTAGTGATGACGTAACTATACAAAATTTTACCAACACTTCATATTCCTCTAATATTACGAATACGATTATTGTTATAAACGAAAGTAGTTTCAACATATCTAACCTGAACTCAACTCGAAAATTCCTTGATGATCGCTCATCACTGATTTACATTCCGTATACAGTAACTACAGGACTTTGTTTTATGACATAACTTCCGTTTATTGTTTTTGTGGCATTTCTCTGTCGAGAAAAATTGACAGGAAAGCTTCCGAGATAGAAAAGGGTACTAAAACGAAAACTGATCGACGACTACGAATCATGGCTCTAGTGAGTATTCTTATTCATATAGCACTGTATGTGGCTATAGAAAAATCATTTATAGGCTTTTTAACATCATTCATTTCGTCACAGTTGAGTTGGCCAATCGCCGATGGAAGCTTTCTCTCTTCCGGATTTTGGGCTTTATATTCTGCAGGACGTTTTCTTGCAATTTTCCTTGTCCGACGCGTTAGTCCAGCAAAAGTCCATTTTGTGTTCAATTCTATGCTCTTGATATCTATACTTGGCTTTTATATCACTTCAATTTACAACGTCACATATGGTTATGAATATTTACGCTACTTATAGGTTTTTCTCTATCACTGACTTTTCCGGTAGTTGTAATGTGGATAGAATTGAACTTTCTTCGGGTGACAGGAAGAGTCGCTTCCATGTTTCTGGTGGCGGCGTCACTCGGGCTAATCGTGAATCCAGCGATCTTAGGAGCTTTAATGGAGACATACACTTTACTGGGGTTCAGTTATCTGTTGGTAGGGGAAACAGCTGTCTTGTACATTCTTTACTTTATAGGTGTTTACATTTCAAGAAAGATTTCATCAAGACATCCAATCATAGCAGACCAGGAACTCACTGTTTTATCGGGAACTTCATGCAGCTAGCTTATTCATTATTGCTCTGAGTGAAGAATCAATCTGTTTTTTGGAAACAGAGGCTCATAACGGCAAATATATGCATTAATTGTTATTTGTATTTTCATGTTTTAGACTACAGCCGGTAGTTTAGTAAAAAGAAATCTTCTTTTATTTATTGTTGTATGATTGGAGACATTAACATATGAAAATACTATTAGCTGATTTGCCGAAAGACAGATATTTGCAAATTATAGTAAGTTATACATGTAATCATATGTATGTACCATTTCGAATAAAAACTAACACCTTTGTTCAGCAAATTTATCATCATTGTCACATTTACCTTTTATCACTTCTAATTTGTGGAAACTTAAATTTCGCATAAGTATCATAAATGGGTCGGCACCACAACCCCTTATTATCTTCTAAACCTCAAACATTCAACCTTGTATTTGGATATAGGGAAGTCCTATTACGTTATACGCAAACACCTTTCGACGTTTTCCATTATCATCGTCTTCTCCATCTCCAATGGTTTATTTCAACCAAATTTGATACAGCTTATCCATGAGTCAATAGGAATCAGGTTTGCTCAGAGAAAGGGCTACTACCTCTTCCTGGGGTTGATGATTAAGTTGTAGAGAAAGTAGGTGATTTAACAAACATCTCAAAAAAGACTGCGCCTGAAGAAATAATCTTGACCTTAATTAAAGGCCCCTTACATGGGGTAGTTTCAAGTTTATTCAATTCAAACCCTTTGGTATGGTATGGGGTTACTTTTTGTGGAAAAAGGAATTACATGGGTATACACTGGAAAAATCTGTCATAATCGTTTTCGGAAGAACAACAAAGCCTCGGTCAGTCAGATATGTATGGAAGCGTCTTCAGGAAGTGAATACATGGACTTGTATTCAAGTTTGTGCCTCGATGTTACGGTGAGACTAGAATAGAAAATTATAGCTTAACATAGGAATAAAAATGATTTAAGAAAAAGTCATGGACAGTTATGAGTTATATAAAAGCAGCACCAGGTAGTAAAGATTCGAGCTTGGTAAAATATGTCCCCCTGTATTAGGGTAGAGTTGGGCCACCACTTTTAACAACCGCTCCGCATGAAAATTTAAAAAAAACTGTGTTTTTATCAAATCATAGAACTGTTTCTTCAATAACAATTGAACACAGCAACTTTCACATCTTGTAACTTGTCAATACTATGTTAAAAAATATTTTGATTCTTCACACAAATACTCTGAAGTTGATATTAAAAAAAAAAGATGGCGGAGTTCCTCATTACCAACATATATCTAGCCTTTAGAGACCAAGCCAGGTCTTCCAACAGATTATGTGAGGTATGTTGAATTTTCACTGTGCTCCCTTATTACTTATTAGCTTATTATTACTTACTAATAGATAATAAAGGATAACTAAAACAGCTAAACTGTATGACAAAGGTGATGAGTTCAATATTTTCAACGTCTTTGGCCACATAGGCGTCGGAACGGAGGGAATATGGGGGCTTAGCCCCCCCCCTCCACTTTTTTTTTTTTTTACAAATATATACATAATATGAATGCATTGAAATTTGGGGTTTACCTTTTTTGTTGGTTTAGCCCCCCACTTTCAATTAAGCCCCAACTTTCAATTTGCTTCCGACGCCTATTGGCCAACAAAGCTCACTTAAGTTTTCAACAACTTCATCTAAATTTAAATCAGTACAAGCATTTAATGATTTATCAAATGCTATTCATATCATTAAATGCTTTAAAAAGCATTTAATGATATGAATAGCATTTGATAAATCATTATTATAACATCTGTTCGTACTTAGGTTTGGGTAGATTAATCATTCATAAATGAAATATTTCCTTGTACAGACATTCACTGATATTGACAAAAACTTCATGATTCAAATGAAATCTCAATATACAATGTTGAAATTATCGACAGGAACCCTCTCCTTTAAATTCACACTAAAGTTCTATTTTTTTAAAGGGTAAAGGAAGTAAATAATTGCCAATCAATCGGTTCTCTTTTATATATAATGCGATATATTAATTTAGTGTATGAAGATATTTGTATTTAGTTGTTGTTTTCTCTAATTAACAGAATATGCCATATGTCTGAGTGAACCCTATATTGACGAGATAGACAGGCTACAACTTCAGTTTTAGATGTAAGTGAATGTAATTACTATCTAATTACTTTAAAAACTTTAATGTATTTTTTTAACAAGTCTGGATTTTTTTTATTGACAAGAATTTTATTTCTAGCAAGCAGGTGATAACTTTCCTTATTTTCAATGAATGGTTGTTGATACAGATGGGGAATTGTGAAGACATTGACTGCATTTGTATTCAGTTTACAAATTTGGAAAAGAAGTTATGAAGTAAGAAGGGTTTACATTCATCGTTAAAAATGTTCCCAAATGCAGTTTAGGAAAACTGTTTTGCTGTTTTGCCTTCTTCTTATTATTATTCTTTACTAGTAATATTTTTTTTAATTTCAGACAGAAGATTCAATAGTAATTCAACTCTTCATTACTTATTTTTTCATTTGTTACCAAGCAATTTCTCAACAGCAAAAATTAATTTTGAATTCGTGAAATTTATCAAAAATATTATTGATTTGAA
>NW_026918077.1:0-13661 GCF_032062105.1 Saccostrea cuccullata | reverse complement strand
ACCCCCCCAAAAATTTAAGAGTATTGAATATCCTTATTAAAAAAAGATGTAAAATCAACTTGACAAGAAATGAAACTGTTTTATCGTCTGTCCATCCATGTGTCTGTCCATAATAAATTTTAGTACTTTTTTCTAGCAACTACTGATGAATGCTGGAAATTTTAACTAATCTTCTCTGAGGCATGCCATAGGGGGGAAATTTTTTTTAGTCATGAGCTTTAGGCTCAAGTGAGTTTTTTATACATTTTTTTCTTCGTCTATCCGTATATCTGTCCGTCTGTTTTGTCACTTTTTTGACTTCTCCTAAGAACCAATGGCCCAAATTTTTAAAAACCCTTAGACAAGCATCCTTGGGCAAAGGGAATTTTTAATTTAAAAAAAGGGCCAAGTTCCCTCAAAAGGGGGAGATAATAAAAAGCAAAAATAGGGGGGGTCATTAAAATATCTTTAGAAACACTGGGCCAAAAAAGCTGAAACATGGGAAGCATCCTGGGAAGTGTAGATTCTAAATTGTTCAAATCATGACCCCCCGGGGAAAGGGCAGGGCCACAATGGGGAATAAAGTTGACTTTATATATAAAAAAATCTTTAAAACCATCTACTCAGAAGCACTAGGCCAAAAATGCTGAAACATGTTGAAGCATCCTGGGGGTAGTGTAGATTTAAATTGTTAAGTCATCACCCCTGGGGGTAGGGTGGGGCCACAATGGGGAATTAAAGTTTTACGTAGAAATATATAAGAAAAATCTTTGAAATTTTTTTTAAGAACCACGGGGCCAAAAAAGCTGAAGCTTACATGGAATCATCGTTGGGTTGTGTAGATTCTAAATTATTAAAATAATGACTTCAGGGGGTAGGGCGAGGCCACAATGGGTAATCAAATTTTATGTTGAGGAATCAAAGTATCTTATTGTAGTTTAACATTTTCAAATTTGTAGATTATGATGAATGAGGTAGGTGGGTGCTCACAATGTGTATACAAGGGAAATCTGGTAGAAATGGAGAGCTAAAACTTTTTTAATTAGTGTGATGCTGATGGGCCTCCTGTCTTTCAGGGGGTTGGGAGCTATTTGTAGTATGAACAATTTTTTCAGATGGCAAAGAAAAGAAAAACTTGCAACAGAGAATGATTTAAGACAAGTTGAGAAAAAGAGAAAAGAGGCAAAAGTCTAGGGAATTCTGCCAGTTGAAGGTCACAGCTTTGACGTCACAACAGTCTGCTGTTCCTTGCGGGACAGTGGATGGAGCTGATTCAGCTCCTCCGGTAATTTTCCGGGGCTTGGTTCGATGGGGTTTCCACCTAAAGAGGAAAAACCCCTGGCCAGGGTGCAGGCCTCACCTCGAGTGAAAATGCACTCACCTGCCCCGAGGTTGCCATCTCCTCGGGGAAGTCGTCTGTTTGTCCATGACGAGGGCAAGGCACCGTCCACTGACTCCCCACCGTGGGTTTGTGCTCCACCGAGGGCACCTGGATCGGACATAGTGCATATGTCTGATCCAGCAGGACAGGCGCAGCTGGATACCTCCAGGATGGAGGAGACCAGTAGAATATCAAAAGATGAGGGCTCTTTAACGAATTCTAAACTAGAAACTTTACGAATAACAAACAGAAATCCTTTGAACGAAAAACCTGATATTATAGAAAGTATAAACAGAGAAAGAGATATGTTGGAGACTGTAGAAAGTTTGTTGGATTTCAGAGATGATACAGAGATTATAGAAAATGAGTTGAAAAATGAAGGAAAGAAAGATATGAAATTAACAAATGAAAGAATTTTTAACAGGAAAAAGGGTCAGAACATAAGAGATTTGAAGGTACAAAGTAATCAGAGAGAATGTACTAGTATGCAGGATTGTTCTGGTGAGGAGAATACAAATTTAGAAGCAAGAAATTCATACACTGTATCTGTGCAGGGCTCTTTCCATCAAGCTGATCCTATGTTTGGTGACAATGCAGGGACTCAATGTGTGGCAAATTGTCTATCAGCTATAGCTTATCATGTTCTGAAAAGTGCAAAAATCTGGCAAACAGCTGATGTCAACAAAGTTTTAGTGAATGGGGATGAACTATACACATACCTACAGAACAGTTCTTCAGTTACAAGTAGATATTTGTTAGTTGAAGAGTTGCCGCAGTATTTTGAATGCTTTAGTAAAACATTTGAATTCACAGTGAAGGTATCGGTACCAAGTTTAATCAGCTTATCAGAGGAGGAACCATGTTATGAAGATTTTAATGCTTATCCCCTTTTTGAAGCTCTGCAAATGGCACTTCATGAAACAGTAGGATGTTTTGTATGTTTTGGGGGAAATACTTTGGTAGTTGGAAAGACAACTGATGGATTTTTCATATTTGATTCCCATTCAAGATGTTCTCGTGGATATCTTAGTGTGCGTGGAAAGAGTACAAGAATTCTATTAGAGAATGATCATGATGTTTTTTTGCACCTAAGGTCATTAGCAATTTCAATGGGTTTTTCAAGAACTGTTGAATGTGAACTAACAGGGGTATTATGTTCCCTAAAGGATTTTGCTATGGCTGAAGTGTTTGACCAAGGATCTGAGAGACCAGAAATAGGTTTAAATCAGGATGCATTATCAACAGAACAACCAGAGATTTTACAGACAGATGAAGTGATTTTTGTTGGCGAGGAAAACAAGCAGCATGATTTTATTCCTTTGTCTGTTCAGAATCAGAAGGATTTGTGCAAGAGAATGGGGTTTTCATACGTCGTTTCAAGATGTGACAACAGTTCAGTATCAGTAAGAGATATGGGTGTGCCTAGGAGCTGTAAATATATTGAAAGAGATGGAAATTGCTTTTTCAGGGCTATATCATTTAGCTTGACAAACTCTGAAAATTATCACAAACAAATTCGTGAAACTGTTTGTCAACACTTGGTTAAAAATGAAACAGAATTTCAACAATTCATGCGATCAGAGGGATCTTTGAGGTCATACTTGCTTTCAAGTAAAATGACACAGGTAGGTATATGGGCAACGGAATTGGAGATTCTTGCTATGGCACATATGTTGAATGTAGACATATATACTTACTCAGACATGAGGTGGCTTCAGTTCAGTGGGCATGATCTGTGTGCTGAATTAGTGAATCAGAGAGGAGCAATATATCTATATCACAGAGAACAGAATCATTATGATGTTGTTTTGCAAGTGACGTCAAGGTTGGCAGAAATTGACTGTTTCCTCATTAATAATCCTGGTGGAAGAGAATACATCCTTAGAAAAGAAAGCCAAATACGTATGAGAAATAGGCGCAAGGCTCCAGAATTAAAAGTGATTGTGAACTCAAATGAAAATCGCAAGACTGCACTAAAGAAGAAATACCAGGAAAATGAGGAGTTCAGGGAAAAAATGTTGAAGCATAAAAAGAACATGTATACAAATGCAGACTTCAAGTTGAAAGCACAATTGAGCAACAGGCATCGTTATCACAGAAATATTGCTTACCAGTTAAAATATGCCTTAAATGCTGAACACAGAGGAAAGGTGCTGAAAAAGAGTAAAGAAAGAAGTAAAGAAAAGTATCAAACAGATATGAAATATAAAGAGCAAAAGAAGATACAAAGTGTTGAAAAATATAACTTGGACTTGAAGCACAGAGAATGTGCCAAAAAAAGAAGTAAAGAAAAATACAGAACAGATTTGAAGCATCAGAATAATGTGAAGGGAGCAAGCATAAGAAAGTACAAGACAGATTTGGAACATCAGAAAAAGGTCAAGAAAGCAAGTTCTGAAAAGTACAGGACAAACTTTGAACATCAGAAAAATGTTAGGAAAGCAAGTACTGAAAAGTACAGGACTGACTTGAAACACCAGAAAAATGTTAAGAAAGCAAGTACTGAAAAGTACAGGACTGACCTTTTGCATAAGACCAATTTAAAACGAACAATATTGGATAAATACAAGGCAGATGAATTCTACCGAAAAAAGAACAAAGCTGCCAATGTTTCAAGGTATCGAAGGAATGAAGCTTTTAGAGCTGAAAAGAAAGAACAAGCTGGAAGAAGATATCAATTAGATGCTGAAGTTCAATTACACACGAAGAATCGTAGTAAGACTAGCTACAAGTCTTCCCATGATGTTCAAGAGAAAAAAAAGAGAGGAGTACAACAGAATAGGAAAATAAAGAAAATCAACATGAAAGAGGCAGAGGAAGTTTTCAGATCATTTAAAGAAAATGCATCGAAAGGACCAGATTATGCATGTACCTGTTGTCATAGACTGTTGTTCAGAAATCAAGTACAAGTTTGTGAACATCAAATGTATGAAAAAAATGAAGCAGCAAGAACTATCGCACGTATTTGTTTGCTAGGCAAGTATTTCCATGAGTGTTCTGAATCATGTCCAGAGACATGCACCAAATCATCTTCATGGATTTGTTACACTTGCCATAGGAAAATATTAAGTGGCAAAGCACCACCAGAGGCTGCTGCAAACAATATGACATTAGAGGATATTCCACCTGAATTGGCCAACTTAAACAGCTTAGAACAACATCTCATTGCACTTCACATACCGTTCATGAAAGTCATGGCTCTTCCACATGGTGGACAAAGGAATGTACACGGACCTGTTATTTGTGTGCCCTCTGACTTGAGAAAAACTTCCAGTTTACCAAAGCAAGAGGATGATAACTTGTTGTTGCGGGTGAAATTGAAAAGGAAGCTAGCGTACAAAGGTTATTTTGAATATCAGTTTGTTAATTCAAACCATGTAATGTCAGCCTTGTCATTCTTGAAAGAGAACAATCAGTGGTACAAAAATGTCATAATTGAATCCACTCGGACAGATGGCATGGAAATTCCTGGGCAAATGACCGATTGTGAAGAAGAAAATGAAGAGAGTAATGAAAACAATGATCAAATGATTGCATTTGACACTTGTTTACAACCCGTAGATGTTGCACAAGAAGTTTTGGACCATTATTTCGATGATGTGTACAACATTGCACCAGGTGAAGGGAAGAATCCTGTGCGAATGCTACAAGAGCCTGGAAATGAGGCAAAAGCGTTTCCTTGTCATTTCCCAAGCGGAAGATTTTCTTGGAATGAAGGAAGATCACAAAAATTAACACTGTCTAGGTATTTTAACAATAGGTTAATGAATGCAGATAATAGGTTTGCAAAGGACACAAATTACATTTTCTTTAGCCAGTACATGTCCGAACTCAACCAAGTGATTGAAAAAACTCAGATTTCACTCAGGAAATCTTTGTCAAAATGTTCTAGTGGGAAACCAGTGACAGCAAATATGCTTCAAGATCCAACTACGCTCTCTAGTTTGTTGAGAAATGATGAGGCAATAAGGTTCATGCAACCGATAAGAGGAACACCTGCATATTGGGCAACTGCTCAGAAAGATCTCTTTGCAATGTTGCGGCAGTTAGGAATCCCAACCTGGTTTTGTTCGTTTAGTGCAGCAGAATATAGATGGAATGATGCAGTTAGGGCTATATTAAGACAGCAGAGTGATGACAGAAATCCTGATGAAATGGATTGGTCAGAAAAGAATGAAGTTTTAAGGTGCAATCCTGTCACAGTTGCTCGAATGTTCGAACATAGATTTCAGGTATTTCACAGAGAGGTCATTCTTTCACCCTGTGAACCAATCGGAAAAGTGGTAGACTTTTTCCAAAGAGTCGAGTTCCAGCAAAGAGGATCCCCACATATGCATTGTTTATTCTGGGTTGCAAATGCACCTAACATTGACTCTGATGGAGAGCAAGTTGTTTGTAACTTCATTGACAAATATGTAACATGTGGCATACCATCGGAAATTGATGATGCAGAGCTGAGAAAAAGTGTGTTGGATGTACAACAACATAGCAAGAATCATTCAAAATCTTGCAAGAAGAAGGGCACTGACTGTAGGTTCAATTTCCCAAGGCCTCCATCCAAAAGGACATTTATAACAATTTCCTCAGATGAAGAGAACATAGATAAGTCTGAAACAGGGGCTAGAGAGGAGAAAGTAAACAAAGCATATGCAAAGGAAATTTTGTTAAGTGTATGGGATAAAATACAAAATGATGGCGAAGGAAAAACAACCAAAGAAGTATTTGATGATCTTTCACTGACTCAAGAACTATACGAAGAAGCTTATAACATGTTAACAGCAAGGAAGTCAGTTGTTCTGCAACGTAACCCAAATGAGGTATGGACTAACCAATATAATCAGTGTCTCTTGAAATGTTGGGATGCTAATATGGACATTCAGTTTGTTTTGGATCCATTCAGTTGTATTGTATACATTGTTTCGTACATATCAAAATCAGAAAGGGAGATGGGCATGTTACTGAAACAAACAAAAATAGAGGCAGAGGAGGGAAATCTCGATGCTCGACAGACAATGAAAAAAATTGGATCTGCATACTTAAATCACAGAGAGGTCAGTGCTCAGGAAGCTGTATATAGGGTGTGCAATCTAAAAATGAAAGAATGTTCAAGGAAAGTTGTTTTTATTCCCGTTGGTGACAATCCATTACGCTTAAGCAAACCACTGTCTTTGATCAAAAAGAAATCAAATGATGAAGAAATAATCAGTGATGAGGATGATGATGAAAATGATATCTGGATGACAAACATAATTGAGCGTTATGAGAACCGTCCTGATAAACCAATGTTCCATGACATGTGTCTCGCCAACTTCTGTTCTGAATTCAGAGTACTTGCTAAATCTCAAGTTCCAAAAAAAGAAAACGAGAATGTGTTCGAACTGCAGAATGGTAAGGGATATGTGCAACGCAGAACACGAACACAGCATGCTGTTGTAAGGTATCCGAGATTCAATGTTGAGAATATGTCGGAAAAATATCATCGATCTATATTGCAACTTTTCCTCCCCTACCGAACAGAGAAACAATTGAAGCCTCCAGGATTCGAATTATATGAGGATTTTTATGAAACTGGTCATGTGAAAATTAAAGGGACAAGACGACTGCAATCAGTGAAATCAATAGTAGATTTGAATCGTTCCCATTATGCAGAAAATGAACAGTCCTTGGACATAGCTCAAGAAGCATATGAAATGAATGGTGAACCAGAGGATGCATGGTCACGCATATGTCCAGAAACAGAAGTACTAAGGAGAGAAGGTATAGCACAGAGAAAAGAAAACACAGTGCAACAAGAGAATGATAGGGAAGCTATACCAGATATGGAAACTGAGATGAATAATGCAGATGTGCTGTATCATGTTCACCAAAATGTTACTTCAAGAGATGAAATGTTACCAGTTCTCCAAAATTTGAATGAAAAACAGACTGAGATATTTTATTTGCTTCGAGAGTGGTGTTTAGCAAAGATAAATGGCAAAAAAGTGAACCTCTGCACTTATTTGTGACTGGTGGTGCAGGCACTGGTAAAAGTCATCTCATAAAAGCAATTCATTATGAAGCGTCACATTTGCTTTCTAGAATGACTTCTGAACCAGAAAAGGTAACTGTACTCCTTTCGGCATTCACGGGAACAGCAGCCTTCAACATTGGTGGAAACACGCTTCATCATTTATTTTCACTAACAAAATATCTGCCTTTGCCATATGAGCCATTAGGAGAACAAAGCCTTAGTGAAATGAGAGTAAAAATAGGTGACTTACAGATTCTTATCATTGACGAAATATCAATGGTATACAAAAAGCTTCTGTATTATGTACATGAGCGGCTAGTGCAAATTAAAAAATGCAAAGATCCATTTGGGGGTGTTTGTGTAATCGCAGTCGGGGATTTCTATCAGCTTCCTCCTGTGAAGCAGCGGAAAAATGAGAGACTTTATAAAGAGAATTTGACTTATCCTATGGATTACTGGTTCGACTTTTTTAAAGTCATCGAATTAAACCAGATAATGAGACAAAAGGAAGATACGTCATTTGCTGAGGTGCTAAACTCTATTCGTGTAAGACAGACAAATGAGCCATTGACAGAGGAGCAAAATCTGATGTTAGAACGGTGTATCAGAGAAGGACCAGAGGATGTTCTTCATGTGTTTTGCACGAACGAAGAAGTAAACTCATTCAATTTGACAATGATAAGAAAGACGTGTGAAGATTTATTAGAAATTGACGCTGAAGATTATAAGAAGGACAAAACATCTGGGAAACTGATTCAGAGAAACAAACCCTTCATAAAATCAACAAGTGATGGCCTTCCGAACTCCTTACTTTTGTCCATCAATGCAAGAGTGATGCTCACAAGAAATTGTAATGTGGAAGATGGGCTTGTGAATGGAGTAATGGGTAATGTTTCTCAATTTCAATACAAAGAAAACAATGCAACATGTCTAAGAGCTGTAGGGGTGGTTTTTGACAACAAGGAAGTTGGAAGAAAGTTAGGACAAAAAACAAAAGATGGAAACATGGTGTTAATTGAGAGAATCCAAGAAGAAATTAAGGAGAAAACAGCTTCTGTGGTAAGACATCAATTTCCTCTTCGGCTGTCATGGGCATGTACTGCTCATAAGGTGCAAGGAATGACCACAGACAGAATTGTTGTGAATTTGGACAGAGCATTTGCTCCTGGACAGGCTTATGTTGCATTGTCAAGAGTTACATCAGAAGGTGGCTTATTTATTGAAACCGAAGATGCAGAAAAACTGAAGAAAAAAATTTATGCTGATCCAGAAGTAAAGACAGCTTTAACTGAAATGCCGAAATTCATTTTTGACGACCTTTTACAGGCCTTGAAATCCAGCGGGATCAAAGTAATTCTTCAGAATATCCAGAGCTTAGGAAGACATTTTGGAGATTTGAAAAATGATGTGAGGTTCAGAAATGTTGATGTCATCTGCCTGACAGAAACATGGTTAAGGTCTGGGGTGAACACAGAACATTTAGTGCTGAATGGATTTCAGTTTCATCACCTTCCTAGACAAGAGGCATATGATGACAATACTGTCTTAACACAAGAATTGCGCCATTCAAAAGGTGGAGGAGTTGGATTATATTTGAGAGATAACAGTGGTCCTTTTGAACATCTTCCACTCCCACAGATGAATATTGAAGCAATGGCTCTAAAATTACCAATGGAAGAAATTGTGATTGTGGTTGTGTATCGTCCATGCAAGGCAAAGATGACAACTTTCCTTCACAGCCTGCAGAGAGTACTTGACTTCACAAGGTCAGTTTATCCAGATTGTATTCTCATGGGGGACTTAAATGAGAACGCGAAATCTGATGGTCCAGTTCAAAGATTTATGAAGGATCAAGACTTCTGCCAAGTTGTAACTTTCAGTACTACCGAAGGGGAGACCATATTGGATCATGTTTACATATCCAATTCAATAAAGATCGAGCTCAAAAGATTACCAACATACTACAGTTATCATGATGCTGTATTTGTTAAATTCCTAGAAAAATAATGGACATGGTTTGAATTCAAGCAGTCTTCTTGTTCCCTTCAGCGTCAGAGGTTTATTACTTTCCTTGACTGTATTCCTGTTCAGAATGAATTTTCACTGGCATATTTCGAATGCCTTTAAGCCAGTAACTAATGCAGTTCTAGAATCACTGATAGTTTTAGTTTTTCAAGAACATATAGATCTACACATGTGCAAATAAAGGAGATTCTAAAATAAAAGTAAGCATAATAACTTTATCAGGAATATAAAAGATTGCACCAAAATTCCAACAGTGATGATGATTATACATGCAGTGTTATCTATTTGAAAAAAATCATGAAATCATTAAAAATACAGGATCAGAGAGGAGCAATTTGATCTTGTAACTGAGAGAGCACATAAGAATATCATTCACTTAGAGATCAAGTAAGGAATAAACATTTTAGCATTGTACTCTAACATTTTTGCGAAGGAGGTGGATTTGATTTATGACAATCTGTAGTTAGCAGATATTGTATATATATTTTTTGTCCTTGAAATTGCAGGGATATGTATTTATTTATGTAGTTTATTGATGGATGTGGACAAGCTTTTAGTTAGATTACAAAGGAATCAGGTAGTCATGATAATAGTTAAGTTAGTTGTGTAATATTAGTTTACTTATTATGCCATACGTTTTAGTGTTCTGTCTTATTACAACATGACGAGTAGCCCTGACAATTACAAATTTGGTATTCGTAATTGAAAATAACTATACTTTGTGTACCCATTTTGAACATGTTGAGGCACTAAAATTATTATTAAGTTTCTAGAAATCTTAATTGCTTTTTACTGCTCAGTGACTTTATTAAAATTTTTGAACCAGAGACATAATTGAATGGTTTAATATTATGATAACAGAACTGTTCAGGGCATATACATATGACTTAACAAAAAAAACTCATTTGATTCAAATCTTGAAGTGGAAAGCGCTTATCAGTGGGATATTTTGAATTTTCCACTGGGTTTTCTGATTGGGTAAAGTTGTGTTTTGAATCATTTATAAGCGTTGACAGTTGTAACATTTGTTGTGAGGAACAGTACATGTATATATGGTGATGTTTAGTTTGAAAAACGTAAAATTTGGTCAGATTTACTGAAGTTTGATGACTTTACTTTCAATCTTGGTTGTAAAATCATTCAAAGTTCATGATTTGAATTCAGGCAGTCTTCTTTCTCCCTTCAGTGTCAGAGGTTTATTACTTTCCTTGATTGTATTCCTGTTCAGAATGAATTTTCACTGGCATATTTCGAATGCCCTTAAGCCAGTAACTAATGCACAGTTCTAAAATCACTGATAGTTTTAGTTTTTCAAGAACATATAGATCTACACCTGTGCAAATAAAGGAGATTCTAAAATAAAAGTAAGCATAGTAACTTTATGAATATACAAGATTGCACCAAACTTCCAACAGTGATGATGATTATACATGTAGTGTAATCTATTTGAAAATAATCATGAAATCATAAGAAATAGAGGAACAGGGAGAAACAGTCCGATTTTGTAAGTGAGAGAGCAAATAAGAATATCATTCACTTAGAGATCAAGTAAGGAATAAACATTTTAGTATTGTACTCTGACATTTTTGCGAAGGAGGTGGATTTGATTTATGACAATCTGCAGTTAGCAGATATTGTATATATATTTTTTGTCCTTGAAATTGCAGGGATATGTATTTATATATGTAGTTTATTGATGGATGTGGACAAGCTTTTAGTTAGATTACATAGGAATCAGGTAGTCATTATTAAGTAAAATTGTGTAATATTAGCTTACTTATTATATCATACGTTTTAGTGTCATGTCTTATTACAACATGATGAGTAGCCCTGACAATTACAAAATTGGTATTCGTAATTGAAAAGACTATACTTTGTGTACCCCTTTTTAAGTACTGAAATTATTATAAAGTTTCTAGAAATCTTAATTGCTTTTTACTGCTCAGTGACTTTATTAAAATGTTTGAACCAGAGACATAATTGAATGGTTTAATATTATGATAACAGAGCTGTTCAGGGCATATACATATGACTTAACAAAAAAAAAACTCATTTGATTCAAATCTTGAAGTGGAAAGCCCTTATCAGTGGGATATTTTGAGTTTTTCTACTGGGTTTTCTGATTGGGTAAAGTTGTGTTTTGAATCATTTATAAGCGTTGGCAGTTGTAACATTTGTTGTGAGGAACAGTACATGTATATATGGTGATGTTTAGTTTGAAAAACGTAAAATTTGGTCAGATTTACTGAAGTTTGAAGACTTTACTTTCAATCTTGGTTGTAAAATCATTCAAAGTTCATGATTTGAATTCAAGCAGTCTTCTTGTTCCCTTCAGTGTCAGAGGTTTATTACTTTTCTTGACTATATTCCTGTTCAGAATGAATTTTCATTGGCATATTTCGAATGCCTTTAAGCCATTAATTAATGTACAGTTCTAGATTCACTGATAGTTTTTATTTTTTCAAGAACATATAGACCTACACCTGTGCAAGTAAAGGAGATCCTAAAATAAAAGTCAGCATAATAACTTTATCAGGAATATACAAGATTGCACCAAAATTCCAACAGTGATGATGATTATACATGCAGTGTAATCTATTTGAAAATAATCATGAAATCATTTAAAATACAGGTTCAGAGAGGAACAGTTTGATCTTGTAACTGAGAGAGCACATAAGAATATCATTCACTTAGAGATCAAGTAAGGAATAAACATTTTAGCATTGTACTCTGACATTTTTGCGGAGGTGGATTTGATTTATGACAATCTGCAGTTAGCAGATATTGTATATATATTTTTTGTCCTTGAAATTGCAGGGATATGTATTTATTTATGTAGTTTATTGATGGATGTGGACAAGCTTTTAGTTAGGTTACATAGGAATCAGGTAGTCATTATAATAGTAAAGTTGTGTAATATTAGCTTACTTATTATACCATACGTTTTAGTGTTCTGTCTTATTACAACATGACGAGTAGCCCTGACAATTACAAAATCGGTATTCGTAATTGAAAAACTATACTTTGTGTACCCCTTTTTAAGTACTGAAATTATTATAAAGTTTCTAGAAATCTTAATTGCTTTATTTGTCAATTAATTCAGTAAAATTATTAAAGCAAAGACATGGATATTAAATGATTGAATGTTATGAAAACCGAGCTGTTCAGGCATATGCATATGACTTAACAAGGAAAAACTCATTTGCTTCAAATCTTGAGGTGGAAAGCGCTTATCAGTGGGATATTTTGAGTTTTCCTCTGAGTTTTGTGATTGAGTAAAATTGTGTTTTGAATCATTTATAAGGGTTGGCAGTTGTTCCTTTTGTTGTGAGGAACAGTACGTGTATATATGGTGATGTTTTGTTTTAAAAACGTTAAATTTGGTCAGACTTGCTGAAGTTTACTGACTTTACTTTCAATCTTGGTTGTAAAAATCATTCAAAGTTATGAATAACTAAAACATTTAGTTTTTTTTATTATAAATTTGGTGTGAATGAATGGCTGTTGTTGGTAATTTTGGAGGTAGATGTATATGTTTTGCACATTGGTGTATATTTTCAATTCAGAAGAGATACCTTTGAAATTAAAATTTGTTTTCTCTCTGATAGGTATAAGTAGTAGACAAAAATGTTTTTAATTCTTAATTTCTGTTATTGAATGCATGTAAAATCTAGATATAGAGGGAGTAGTTATATAGGAAATTTAATATCCTGCTCAAACCCTACTTCCACCTCCCCGTGGTGAGCAGGGGGCAACGGACTATGTCCGGCTAACGGAAGAGGTACAAAATCTGGCCAATTTCTATTTAAAAAATAATGTATCATTTTAAAATATCTATCGGAATTTAAATGCGGGTTTGTCACGAGATTATCTTCCATAAGGTTCGAATTAGATCTCGTATTTGTAGCCTGATAGATATTTAAAAATGATAGCTTATTACTTATATTTACATTTTTGACTTATGCATACTTTAAATTTGCATGATAGTAACCTTTAACGCGTGAAATATATTATTTTTTCAACCCAACGCCATGCATGTAATCAACTGAACACGCATCGACCTCTTATGAGTTCACTGAGAAATTACGTCGAGAGTTTATCAGTTCACACACCTATGACCTCTTGAACCCGTTGCGAGTAACGAGTGGGTCTTCCATACGATTCTTGGTGAGACGGACATAGATTTTAATTGAGATTTTCATTCTAAAATAATGATAAAGATTGTAAAGAAGAACGATTTTGCCTCCATAATCTGTAAAAAGACAT
>NW_026918076.1:0-14058 GCF_032062105.1 Saccostrea cuccullata | reverse complement strand
ACATGCATTTCAGTATGTAAATCAAGCAGTAAGTTATATCTACATTGATGTTCTCTTTTGCGAGGGAGTTCCCATACTTTGATTTTTTATGTTGAGTATTTATGCGTCATATTTTCATTTAAGCTGTTGTACAATTGTAGATACTATGATATAAGATATTTTGTTTTCTCATGATGCTTTCTTTTCAAAATCTGACGTTATAAATAATTTCATTGATTAATGCATGAAAAGCATTATTTCCTATCTAGCTTGTAACACGAGCTTTGATTGGTTACAAAGTCGGGTGTAAATATCCGTGCACCCGACTTGAGCCAAGTGTAAATAAAACGTGACGTCACAATTTCATTCTCTATGATAAAAGCTAAAAATCATGTTTACAAAGCATTTTTATGGGTACAAAGGAAATAAATTCGTTATCCAGGTCCAATCAAGTTATATTTAATAATTTCGGCCTCAGGGTGTATGGAATACAACCCGGGGTAAATCCCCGTACACCCTTGATTGAACCTGGATAACTAATATTATACTTAGTGAATTTAGAACTCCAATAAATCTAATATGACTTTTTGTGAATGTGTGATTTCTTATTACAGTATGTTTGAAAGGCTGTAAGAATTAAGGGAAGAATTACTACATATCAGAGTATACATGTATATAATTAATTTTCAAAACATAAATATATAAGAACCACAAAATGCAGGATATATCACTCTAGAATATGAAATTTTTAATGTGGCATTTAAAGTTTACAGTTGTGACAAAAAATATTTAGTATGGGTACAAGGACTCTCTAACTTGTACAAGGTCGGTGTCACACAAGGATCCCACATTTTCGTACTGCAAATGCAATATAATTCAAAGAATTATCAGGTCCCCCCATTTTTGGTGTCTTTGTGGTTGAGATATCATTTTTTATGACATTGTGTCAAAGATGGACAATCTATCATATATTGTAATTAGAAATTATTACCGAAGTTAAATTTTAAACAAATAAGGTCAATTGTGGAGATCAAGGTCAAGGAGTCAGAAATCATAACATGCTTGGAAATATTTTGTCACAGGTAATGCACATGCCAAATATGAAAGCTTTTTTAATCAAAAGTTATAATGAACAAGATGTGTTTGTTTAACACTGATGACCCCTGTATAGCAAATTGGCAACATAGTGAATATAAAACTTTTCTTAAATGCAAATTAATTATATTGTTACCCAAAGTAGGGTCTTCTCACAAAAAATATGATATAGTGAAATATGAAAACCCTAGCACCACCTGTTCAAAAGTTATGACCAAAGATAAGTTTTTGAAAGGTATGTCAAATTTCAATATCAAAGTTTTTGATTTCTTAAGAAATGTCTTGGCAGTATTACATATGTACAGTTTAAAAGCCCTAGCCCTTTAAATATCATAGGCTTTTTTATTATATAGGCATTGAAAATTTAGACTTCTCTTTTTTTTTGGTGTAGCCCCCCCCCCCCCCCCCCCCCGACATACACTTCCATTGCTTCCGACACCTATGCTAATGGCCAAGGGTAATTTTTTTTTTATAAATTATATCAAATGTTAAGGTCAGGGTCAAAGGGTCAAAATTCTTGATACCCAATGAAAGGGCTTGTCACAAGGATTAAATATTTGGGGTGTGAAAGCCCTAGTCCTTACCATTCAAAAGTTATGGCCAAGATTAAAGTGTTTGAAAAGTAGATCAACTCCAAAGTCATGGTCAGAAGTCAAAGGTCTTAATATTTAATTTTTAAAAAATCTTGTAACAAGGATTAAATATGTGAAGTGCGAAAGCCCTAGCCCTTACTGTTTAAAATTTATGGCCAAAGTTAAACTTTTCTAACTAGGTGAAACTCCAAGGTCAAGGTCAGTGTTCTTGTTATCCAATGAAAGGTCTTCTCACAAGAATTAAATTTTTGAATTATAACAGCCCTACCCTTGCCATTCAAAAGTTATGGCAAGGTTAAAGTTTTTTCATAGTTCAGAAATCTCCTACATCAATGTCAAAGCTGTTGTTATCCAATGAAATGAATACATATGTGAAATATGAAATTAGAGTCCTAGTATCTACCGATTAAAGTTATGGCCAAAGTAAAAGTTTACAATTTCTGTGTAAAAGTAGGTCAAACTCCAAGACCAAAAGGTCAAATTTGTTGATAACCAGAGAAAGGTATTGTCACAACGAATAACAAGCAAATTCAAAGAATTGTGGTCCCCCGCTTTCAGTGTCTTTGTGGGTGAGATGTTATTTTTTATGACATATTGTGTGTAATATGAACATACTATCATATGTCATTTATTTAGAAAGTAACACTGATGTTGATTTTTTTGAAGGATGAAAACCCCAATCCTGACCGTTAAAAAGTTATGGCCTAAATAAAAATGTGTAAAGTACACGAATCGGCCAGACAACATATTAAAAGTGCAAGTGATAAACAGAAAACTGGTTACGATTACTCTTTGAAATTTAACCCGTACAAGAGTGGTGACCTCGTATGGCTCTTTGACCCTAAGCGCAAGATTGGTGTGAGCCCGAAATTGCAATCTAATTGGGACGGACCTTATCGCGTGATTACATCAATTAGTGATCTTGTGTACCGCATTCAAAAGACATCAAATTCCAGACCGCGTGTTGTGCATTACAACCGATTAAAACCATATTATGGTGAGACTGACGTGTGGCAGCCGTCAAGTGCGCATCAGTCTGGTAATGATGACGAGACCTTTTCTACAGACAGTGCGAGTGACGATGATGATCGCGAGACAGATACAATTGATGCGGAATTCGGTCGCGGTAAACGAATTCGCCGTCCAGTGGATAGATTAGATTTGTAAAGTGACAATAAATGACAATGAACTGTGAAAAGTTTTTAATGGCACATTTTGTATATAATCTCTAATTTTTGTTTTATGTGTATAAATAATGTCATTTGCATAATCATTTTAAATGTAAATACTGAAAAACATGTGCATGGATTTTGTTCAACATTTATATAATTTTTATGTTCATATTTTTATGCAATGATTGTAAGTTTTTGTATATTGTGTATTATATTTTCTAACTGTCTGTCAAAAGTTTCTGCTAGGTAATTGATCTAGAGTGTCTTATAGGAGGAGTTTAATTGTTGTAAATTAACATGTGTGGGCACATGTCTTTGAAGGAGAGAGCAATGTCATAATTTAGAGTTTCACTAATCTAATTTATTTGTGTTATCTTTAAATCATGCATGTTGAGCATTTATTGCTCTGCACTGTTATTCTAGTGGGTAACGGGATATGTCTGTCAGTGTCCTATCTGGTGGTCG
Organism: Saccostrea cuccullata; assembly: GCF_032062105.1. Lineage (NCBI taxonomy): Eukaryota > Metazoa > Mollusca > Bivalvia > Ostreida > Ostreidae > Saccostrea > Saccostrea cuccullata. The sequence goes on along the minus strand of NW_026918076.1, from coordinate 10,754 downwards.
CTGATGTTTCTCATGGGAATATAGGGGTTCATTGTTTATATTCCTGATTAAGGTTGGTCACTATCGGTGCTTTATGATTTTGGCTGGGAACCTTGAGTTTAATGAGTTAGTTCAACTTCTGCAGTAGAGTTTAATGCAGATGGATGTCAGTTCTGTGTTAAGCAGATGGACTGATGTATTAATGTCTAACAACATAAGTGTTGTGTAATAATGTGTATATATATGTAAATAAACTGTAAATAGAACTTTTGCCTTTTCTTGTGGGAATCATCACGTTACAATTTTGTATACTAATTTTTCAGTAAAAAAAAAAACACTGCCCCTACAAAGGCATCGGACAAAAATGACCAACATTCACAGAGAAGTTGAAAAAACCTGTCTAGGTCCCCAGTCTTTTGATACAGCCCGATTGCTCAGTGAAGTTTTGGCGGGAAAATAATTAATTCGACAAAATTATAACATAGATAAAACACAATCTTTTAATAACTTTCTTATTTTATATATAAGTAAAAGTAGTATTAACCTACCTATTTCTCATAATTATAATAGCATAAAAATAAATAAACTTAATTTTAGAGTTAGATATACATTATTTTATTACAACACAAACGCATTATCCGGGTCCTTCCGGCAAGCTCGGTGAATTCACTTCGAGGTTCTTTCTTTTCATTCGCTTACCGGAAAGATCCGAAGATATGAAGAAACCAATGATAGTCCTCGCATTTCCCGCCAAGTATATATATAATAAAAGAAAGCGCGCATCTGATACTGCGTCAGATTGAAAAATTCAACAGAAGAGGCTAGTGTGAGAACCGCTGTTATCCTCCGAGGACTTACTCCGCTATGGCAACTCCAGAGAAACGATTCAAAGCAGACAAAGCAGATGTGCTTCAGGCTTATTGTTATTGGTCTGACCATAATATGATTTATTGTGCTGCAAATAATCCTTAAGCTAGCCAATGATAGAGGTGCAGTTGTATTTTCCAGTAGCAAAAACCCTTTAGAGCACAACGCAGGCAGTATGTAAATATTTAGTTTCCACTGGAAGCTAAATATTTACAAACTGCCAAGAGTGGTTAGGCAAAATCAAGGGTTGCCACTCATCATCTACCCTATATGTCCCAATAACTTCCTTCTATCTTAAAAAAAAAAATACATATGTACATGTACATATATGTACAGTACTACATAATTTAAAAATTTTAATATATATATCCTTATTTTGAAGTTATTGGGACAAAATTTAGTTTAAAAAGTGAATGCCCATGAGATGAAATTATTTAGTTTCATATGTATGTAATATATGTTTGCAAACTTAAAAAAAAAGAAGGAAAAAAAGGTGGAAACAGTTTGGCTACCTTTATTTTATAAAGTACATACAGTTCAATTTCATCACAGCATTGTTTTCTTATAACAGGATAATTATGAAGATTTTTATGTTTTGTAACACATTATGTAAATTTGTATACTATTGTAATTATGGAACTAAACATGTATATAAGTCATATATATATATTGAATATAATTATACATGTTCTTTTTCTACTTAATTGAAATATGAAAGTATTATGATGAATTATTGTACTGGTGTATATCTGCAAGATTTGATTCAATCAAATATTAAGATATTTTTTACAACATGCTTTTAGTGGCCATGCTTGCCTCTAAAATTTGACTTGGTCTATTAGGTCTGGATGAAATATAATACAAATCAAATAGCATTTGATAGTTTTCCAATGATGTTTTACTTCTTTTTTAAATATTGTTTTAACATTTATTTTAGGAACCGCTCAACACGAAAGAAAAATTGAGAAAATCATAGTATGTAAAAGTGAAAAAATACTCAGCTTATCTATTATATTTTCATCTGAGGCTACCTCATGTACCTATCAGCCTTAGAAACATATATTCAAAGTGAATCCAAGTTTCTTTATTTCAAAGAGAATGAATTAGTACTCATGAACAAATATCACTAGTGTTTACTTAAGTGTGCAAAAAACTTTCAAATGAATTAAGAGTTCAATCTATTTTTCTTGGTCTATTTAAGAGTAATTGTAAATGCTTGATTTGATCACACTCACAGATTAGCTGATACTGATAAACTTTACATTTCAATTTATTAAGTTGAGATCAAAGGGCAGATTATCTACTTAAAAATACCACAAAATCAGAACTCTTTAGTGTGCAATGCATATAGGGCCCTTAATGTTTTTGTGTTATAAAGTGCTTTGTACATTTTTTTATGTTTTGTTAATGCATGTACATATATAATAATCATAAAATTCATATTTCATCTCATGGGCATTTAAACAAACATCGATTTCTTATATAGTAGATTTACTTATGGTGATTGATATACATGTATACCTATGTATTGAATTTAAGTAAGTATGTATTTGAATGAAAGAATTTATGTGTTACACAGAATTGCTTAAGTTATTGTACAACCCATTGTCAAAAGGGTATATCTGCAAAGATATTGTAAACTGAGAACACTTGCCCCTGTGATGTGAAAAGACTAGCTGCTAGCTGTGTTAATGTAGTATGTGTACTGTTATATCAACATTCCAAAAGACTATCTCCTGTGATGCATGTGAAATTTAAAAATCAACATGGCATATCTGAAAAGATGATCTACCGTGTTAGATATGAAACTGTTAAACCAATTACATTCGATTTCTGAAAAGACTAGCTCCTGTGTTACATGTGAAACTGTTATCTTACATTTCTGAAGAGACTGCCTCGTGTTACATGTGAAACTGTTATATATCTACACTCTGTTTCTGAAAAGACTGGCTTCCTTAAATTGCTACAGCGAATGTGAAACTGTTATAATCTGTTGCAGATAGTAATATTAATTAAGACTAATGTTGTTAAAATTTATTTTTCTAAAGAAGTGTGATAAATGTATTCAGGTCTTTGTAAACAACTTTTAATCTTTCTTTTCGCTTTCGTTATGTAAGATTAAAGAAGTTGTTCTCTACAATAACTGAATACAGCTAAATTTCCTTGAAATATATCCCTTAGCTTTCATTTTCATTAGACAGATATTTTAATTAAATTTTATATGTATAAACTCACTGGTCTAGGTAATCTTTGTATATTATTTGATTTTTTTTTGGGGGGGGGAGGGGGGGCTGCATTGTTTCAAAATGCTTTGGAGCAGAATGATTATTGTGTATTAAATCAGAGACATATAAAACCATGGTTTTATATGTCTCTGATTAAATTTATTTCTATTGTTCTTGCCATAATGCATTTATATGTTCATTACATTCTTGTTAGTGTGTAAAAGGATAATTTTATAGTTCAATTCTTACTACATGTATTTGTGCAGATTTTAAAATGTATGTATAAACAATTTATGCTTGGTGAACAAATTCAGGTATATGAAAAAAAAAATGTGTTCATGTTACCATAATTTTACATTATCTATTTTTATGCTCTAACTGTCTGAAATCACCAAAGACATAAAGCATTCACTTTTTAAAGGTAAGTAGCATAGAAAGAAGGGGGTCAATGGCCAGCCCGTAAAGGGAGGTAAACCTTGCTTCTTTCAGATGATATAGAAATAAAGTGAAGATTGCTTCATACATAGTATGTTTGGTGGTAAAATTTCAGAAAGTAGACCAATATGGTATTTTCATATTGTTTAAAAATTGGACAAAGTAATTAAAATATAAATGAATTGTTCACCAAGCTCTTTAAATAAATGCAACGCTATAGTCAATAATTACAACTTCATTATTTCATTCATTTTTGTGCACAATTTAAAAGTCAATTATTGAAACATTGATTGTACTAGTTACATGTTTATATATAGAAACATGCATTTCAGTATGTAAATCAGGCAGTAAGTTATATCTACATTGATGTTCTCTTTTGCGAGGGAGTTCCCATACTTTGATTTTTTATGTTGAGTATTTATGCGTCATATTTTCATTTAAGCTGTTGTACAATTGTAGATACTATGATATAAGATATTTTGTTTTCTCATGATGCTTTCTTTTCAAAATCTGACGTTATAAATAATTTCATTGATTAATGCATGAAAAGCATTATACTTAGTGAATTTAGAACTCCAATAAATCTAATATGACTTTTTGTGAATGTGTGATTTCTTATTACAGTATGTTTGAAAGGCTGTAAGAATTAAGGGAAGAATTACTACATATCAGAGTATACATGTATATAATTAATTTTCAAAACATAAATATATAAGAACCACAAAATGCAGGATATATCACTCTAGAATATGAAATTTTTAATGTGGCATTTAAAGTTTACAGTTGTGACAAAAAATATTTAGTATGGGTACAAGGACTCTGTAACTTGTACAAGGTCGGTGTCACACAAGGATCCCACATTTTCGTACTGCAAATGTAATATAATTCAAAGAATTATCAGGTCCCCCCATTTTTGGTGTCTTTGTGGTTGAGATATCATTTTTTATGACATTGTGTCAAAGATGGACAATCTATCATATATTGTAATTAGAAATTATTACCGAAGTTAAATTTTAAACAAATAAGGTCAATTGTGGAGATCAAGGTCAAGGAGTCAGAAATCATAACATGCTTGGAAATATTTTGTCACAGGTAATGCACATGCCAAATATGAAAGCTTTTTTTAATCAAAAGTTATAATGAACAAGATGTGTTGGTTTAACACTGATGACCCCTGTATAGCAAATTGGCAACATAGTGAATATAAAACTTTTCTTAAATGCAAATTAATTATATTGTTACCCAAAGTAGGGTCTTCTCACAAAAAATATGATATAGTGAAATATGAAAACCCTAGCACCACCTGTTCAAAAGTTATGACCAAAGATAAGTTTTTGAAAGGTATGTCAAATTTCAATATCAAAGTTTTTGATTTCTTAAGAAATGTCTTGGCAGTATTACATATGTACAGTTTAAAAGCCCTAGCCCTTTAAATATCATAGGCTTTTTTATTATATAGGCATTGAAAATTTAGACTTCTCTTTTTTATTGGTGTAGCCCCCCCCCCCTGACATACACTTCCATTGCTTCCGACACCTATGCTAATGGCCAAGGGTAAATTTTTTTTTATAAATTATATCAAATGTTAAGGTCAGGGTCAAAGGGTCAAAATTCTTGATACCCAATGAAAGGGCTTGTCACAAGGATTAAATATTTGGGGTGTGAAAGCCCTAGTCCTTACCATTCAAAAGTTATGGCCAAGATTAAAGTGTTTGAAAAGTAGATCAAACTCCAAAGTCATGGTCAGAAGTCAAAGGTCTTAATATTTAATTTTTAAAAAATCTTGTAACAAGGATTAAATATGTGAAGTGCGAAAGCCCTAGCCCTTACTGTTTAAAATTTATGGCCAAAGTTAAACTTTTCTAACTAGGTGAAACTCCAAGGTCAAGGTCAGTGTTCTTGTTATCCAATGAAAGGTCTTCTCACAAGAATTAAATTTTTGAATTATAACAGCCCTACCCTTGCCATTCAAAAGTTATGGCAAGGTTAAAGTTTTTTCATAGTTCAGAAATCTCCTACATCAATGTCAAAGCTGTTGTTATCCAATGAAATGTCTTGTCACAAAGAATACATATGTGAAATATGAAATTATAGTCCTAGTATCTACCGATTAAAGTTATGGCCAAAGTAAAAGTTTACAATTTCTGTGTAAAAGTAGGTCAAACTCCAAGACCAAAAGGTCAAATTTGTTGATAACCAGAGAAAGGTATTGTCACAACGAATAACAAGCAAATTCAAAGAATTGTGGTCCCCCGCTTTCAGTGTCTTTGTGGGTGAGATGTTATTTTTTATGACATATTGTGTGTAATATGAACATACTATCATATGTCATTTATTTAGAAAGTAACACTGATGTTGATTTTTTTGAAGGATGAAAACCCCAATCCTGACCGTTAAAAAGTTATGGCCTAAGTAAAAATGTGTAAAGTACACGAATCGGCCAGACAACATATTAAAAGTGCAAGTGATAAACAGAAAACTGGTTACGATTACTCTTTGAAATTTAACCCGTACAAGAGTGGTGACCTCGTATGGCTCTTTGACCCTAAGCGCAAGATTGGTGTGAGCCCGAAATTGCAATCTAATAGGGACGGACCTTATCGCGTGATTACATCAATTAGTGATCTTGTGTACCGCATTCAAAAGACATCAAATTCCAGACCGCGTGTTGTGCATTACAACCGATTAAAACTATATTATGGTGAGACTGACGTGTGGCAGCCGTCAAGTGCGCATCAGTCTGGTAATGATGACGAGACCTTTTCTACAGACAGTGCGAGTGACGATGATGATCGCGAGACAGATACAATTGATGCGGAATTCGGTCGCGGTAAACGAATTCGCCGTCCAGTGGATAGATTAGATTTGTAAAGTGACAATAAATGACAATGAACTGTGAAAAGTTTTTAATGGCACATTTTGTATATAATCTCTGATTTTTGTTTTATGTGTATAAATAATGTCATTTGCATAATCATTTTAAATGTAAATACTGAAAAACATGTGCATGGATTTTGTTCAACATTTATATAATTTTTATGTTCATATTTTTATGCAATGATTGTAAGTTTTTGTATATTGTGTATTATATTTTCTAACTGTCTGTCAAAAGTTTCTGCTAGGTAATTGATCTAGAGTGTCTTATAGGAGGAGTTTAATTGTTGTAAATTAACATGTGTGGGCACATGTCTTTGAAGGAGAGAGCAATGTCATAATTTAGAGTTTCACTAATCTAATTTATTTGTGTTATCTTTAAATCATGCATGTTGAGCATTTATTGCTCTGCACTGTTATTCTAGTGGGTAACGGGATATGTCTGTCAGTGTCCTATCTGGTGGTCGCTGATGTTTCTCATGGGAATATAGGGGTTCATTGTTTATATTCCTGATTAAGGTTGGTCACTATCGGTGCTTTATGATTTTGGCTGGGAACCTTGAGTTTAATGAGTTAGTTCAACTTCTGCAGTAGAGTTTAATGCAGATGGATGTCAGTTCTGTGTTAAGCAGATGGACTGATGTATTAATGTCTAACAACATAAGTGTTGTGTAATAATGTGTATATATATGTAAATAAACTGTAAATAGAACTTTTGCCTTTTCTTGTGGGAATCATCACGTTACAATTCTGTATATTAATTTTTCAGTAAAAAAAAAAAACACTGCCCCTACAAAGGCATCGGACAAAAATGACCAACATTCACAGAGAAGTTGAAAAAAACCTGTCTAGGTCCCCAGTCTTTTGATACAGCCCGATTGCTCAGTGAAGTTTTGGCGGGAAAATAATTAATTCGACAAAATTATAACATAGATAAAACACAATCTTTTAATAACTTTCTTATTTTATATATAAGTAAAAGTAGTATTAACCTACCTATTTCTCATAATTATAATAGCATAAAAATAAATAAACTTAATTTTAAAGTTAGATATACATTATTTTATTACAACACAAACGCATTATCCGGGTCCTTCCGGCAAGCTCGGTGAATTCACTTCGAGGTTCTTTCTTTTCATTCGCTTACCGGAAAGATCCGAGGATATGAAGAAACCAATGATAGTCCTCGCATTTCCCGCCAAGTATATATATAATAAAAGAAAGCGCGCATCTGATACTGCGTCAGATTGAAAAATTCAACAGAAGAGGCTAGTGTGAGAACCGCTGTTATCCTCCGAGGACTTACTCCGCTATGGCAACTCCAGAGAAACGATTCAAAGCAGACAAAGAAGAAATAGAAGGTTACATCCATGATGTATCACCCCTAAAGACGTCCAAGAACAGTAACAAGTACTTCAATGCCGTTCTTCAAGAAGCCGAGGGTTTCAGTGACGTTGTTTGCTTCAGAGCCGATCTACAACCCCAGCTTGTGGATTTTGAGAAAAACAAGTAAGTAAAAAGCGCCGAAAACGTATTATAAATCACTTAATTAATGCGTAGTATTTCTTGTATTCACATACCATGTATGCCATTTGAAATGAAGGCACAAGTTTCAGAATTCGGTACTTGAAAAGCAACGAGGTGACGAGAAGTTTTCAAGAGCGTAATTTGATATTTGAAAGTTCTAGTGAGGGAAAACTATTGTAGCCGGGGGTCTGGGGCCGCCAAAAGCTCCCAGAATGTCCCGGGGGGGGGGGGGGTCAAAGAGGCGAAGCCCCTTGAAGGAAAATTTTAAATTTGTGAGTTTTAAAATGTATTTATAAACACGTTTGTCCTGGACAGAAATTCGTATTTTTTGATTCTCAGCATTCATATTATACTATATACATGTACAGTACATATTTAATTTCAAAGTAATTGGTGAAGTAGACTAAATAGACCCTTTTCCTTTGACATATTTTGCCTACGAGTTATTCACCTTAGTCGCCATCTTGAAGGGCAAAGTAGTGAATTTACTTTTTTGAGCAACCAATTTTCTGTATCTGTATAGTTACGTTGAAGAAACCTATGTAGGCTTCTATACAATGGTGAGAGAGAATGCCGAATTTGTTTGGCGGTCTTCAATCCCTCTATAGTGTTTGCATGCACGTAGGAGTTTGGTAGGTGGTTCCACTGAATGCACGTCTCAACATAGCTGCAGATCTGTAGCGTTATGGTTTTAAATATTTTTCTTTGACTATAACGCTACAGATCCCATAGTGTAAAAAAAGTGCAATTTACAGCGCAATATTTTTTGTGCTCTTTTGGGGAGAATTTCTCCACTTTCTAGCTTTGGTCAATCAACTATCTTTCACCCCTAGACACATTTCGTAGCCAATATGTATAGATTATCCACCTCCCAACCATTTATAGTTGTCTCTACAGGCAATAAACTCGCTGGATAAAAATTTTCGGTAATCTAACAAATAATTTTAATCAAGCGAGTTTATCACTTGTAGAGACGACTATAAAGGGTTGTGAGATGGACAAAATAAACAGATTAATTAAATAATGTGTCTAGAATTAGGGGTTGAAAGGTAGTTGATTGAACATGTGTTAAACGATGCTGGAAAGTAGAGAAATTCTTCCCTAAAGAGCGCAAAAAATATTGCGCCGTAAATTGCACCATTTTTATACGCCCGTCTTAAGACGGGACGTATTATGTTATAGGCTTCGTGTCCGTCCATCCGTCTGTTAGCTTTTCTCGTGTCCGGCTCATAACTAATACTATAAGGCCTAGAGTTATCAAACTTTGTCAGCTGACACATCTTTGGTAGAAGGTGTGTCGCGCACAAAAAGTAGGTCGCTCTGACGTATAATTAAAAAGTTATAGCCAAATATGGAAAAATCCTGTCCGGTCCATAACTAGAAAACTATTAGACCTAGAATCATCAAACTTGGCCAGTTTATGCATCTAAGATAGAAGGTGTGTCGCGACCTATTTTAAGGTCACTGTGACCTTTAATTTGAAATGAATTAAAAAAAAAATGTCTTTTTTTCTATTCATTTACACATTCAAAAAATGTTAAACTATTGCACTAACCTTATTAGAAAATGTTAAATCAAGAAAATACTTATTTTTTTAGCATAAACTTAACAGCAATCTAAACAAATATAATGTAGGTTAGAGAAATTCCACCACTCCCATGAGTCTAATTATCTAGCACTGGTCAAGAAGAATTTTGATAACAGAAAATTGCATGTCAAATTAGAGAGGAAAATTAATGAGTTTAGTGTGAGGTGTAGCTGTCAGAGCATCGGTGCTATCTATATCCCTTGAGTATTGGGCCAAATGGGTAAGCCTGTTGGATTAAAAAAAGATCTTTTTCTTGGCCAGTTTATGCATCTAAGATAGAAGGTGTGTCGCGACCTATTTTAAGGTCACTGTGACCTTTAATTTGAAATGAATTAAAAAAAAAAATGTCTTTTTTTCTATTCATTTACACATTCAAAAAATGTTAAACTATTGCACTAACCTTATTAGAAAATGTTAAATCAAGAAAATACTTATTTTTTTAGCATAAACTTAACAGCAATCTAAACAAATATAATTTAGGTTAGAGAAATTCCACCACTCCCATGAGTCTAATTATCTAGCACTGGTCAAGAAGAATTTTGATAACAGAAAATTGCATGTCAAATTAGAGAGGAAAATTAATGAGTTTAGTGTGAGGTGTAGCTGTCAGAGCATCGGTGCTATCTATATCCCTTGAGTATTGGGCCAAATGGGTAAGCCTGTTGGATTAAAAAAAGATCTTTTTGGCTAGCCAAAGGTTTAAAATGAATTTGATGAGAAGTTATTAAAACTAATTTGATATTGCATATGAAACTATTTTGATATTACATAATATTATGAACTTCATAATTAATATTATGGGGGTAGGGGTGGAATCTGCATGTCCATATGAATTGCCGCTGCATTTCATTTCCGGAAATATGCATAGCATTTCTGACATTTTTTTATTTCATTTCCGACATTTTTTGTTTTCATTTCCGACAAAATTTCTTTTTCATTTCCAGATTTTACCTGTGTGACAATTCAATGTTTTCTAAGTAAAAGAAAATGGAATTTTGAAAGTATTTATATTCACATTGGGACTTGTGTTTTTACTTGCAAGCTTATAGATGTATTATATAGTTTATAAACATTATACAAGTGGTTATGTTGAAAATTTGATTTAAGTCTACGTCTGTTTCATGATCCTTGGACAAAAAGAGTCTCAGATTATATGACATAATACTTCAAATACATTTATACTGGATCCAATAACACTGACTGCATAATACTACATTAGTCATACCATCACTTTTCTTTTTCCTTGTTATACTTTTTTC
>NW_026918075.1:0-13832 GCF_032062105.1 Saccostrea cuccullata | reverse complement strand
ATTTTCTGGGTTGGAAATTTTTGCGATTAAACCCCCTAAAAGGTAGAAAATTTAAATTTTTGGTTTTTCAATTTTGGGGTTTCACTTACCGCAAAAAATTATATCGGGGTGTATATGATCATCAAACTCTATAAGATTTATTAGAACACTGCCATGATTACGTTTTGTAAATTCATTCAGGCACATGAAGGAACATAAGAACAGATATTGCGCTATTAAAGTACTAACTTTAGTCACTCTTTGTAAAATTATGCCTAGTTCTGATATTATTTATTGTAGCAACAGAACTTGTCCAGTCAAACAATAATTAAAATCTTTAATCTAACACCACGGACGTTCATTAATATGATCTATCAAATAAATAATTTTAATAAGTATATTTAGATAATGATAAATAATACCTCCAAGCCATAATCTAAAATCCACTTCAAATTAATTGCCATCAAAATTAATTCGGGAGTTTCATTTTAAGCTTAAACAAACAGTTGCATAATCAACCACCCAAATAATCGCACGTGTCACGCGCATTGAGCTGTAACTAATACTGTCAGTCGTCTGATTTGAATGAAATTCAGGAGACAATCAAACCATGTTGTATACACAAGCAGTAATCAGGGTCTCAAGACAAAACACAAGATTGAAAAGTGGAAAATAAGAAAGAAAGAAAAACTGTCATATTTTTCTGCAGCTATCGGAGTGTCCATTTCACCCGAATTTTCTCGCGAACGAAGACAGCTTCACGTGTGAGTCTGCCGACACACCACTTATCATACTTGCATGTATAAAATATATGAAGGCATAGTAAAAATATTTTGCGATTGTAATTTTTGCGGATTTGTCCTATCCGTAAATTTCCGCAAAAATTGGACAACTGCAGAAAATACCCGTTATACGGTATATGTGAGTTTGCTGTTTGAGTAGTTTTTAATTTAAACGTACAAAACTAAAGTTCAAAAGCTATAATTTACCTTAATAAAAACGCAACAAATATATAATATGTGGGGCTCCTCGCCCCTCTCTTAGAGGATGGTACCCCCCCTCCCCCAAACGAACTTCTTCTAGATCCACCACTCCATTACTTCTCTTTCAATCTCTGTTTTGGTGTTGAGATGTGGTGGGAAAGTGTTTGGCACATTGTAAAACGCGCTCTATCCTAGTCTCCTGGACAAACATGTCGTTATATATTTTGCTTTTAAGAAATCAATATTTCAGCATATTTTTGAAAAATATATATAGGAAATGTTTAAATATACACTTGAAATATACACTTCATTTCAAATAATAAAGCAGATCCTGTTTTAAAAAGAGAAAGTAAAATTGTTGATTTACAACGCGGTCTTTGTTATAGACTATGGCTAACATAACATTTGTCAATCAGGATTGGATGAAATATTTATCCCATTATTTATAAAATTTAATTTTACGATTAATGAGATTTTTCTAAACATTTAGACAATCTTTGTTTGATATTGACTCGCCAGCGATATGAACATGATGAATGTTGAATATTTTTATTTAAATTGTTAACTCCGCAGAAACGCACGGCAACTTAAAACTTTCATATCATATAACCGACCGCCTCCTGGCGGCCGGTAATAACTGTTAAAATTATTTAAGAACCGGAAATTTGCTGTTTTTTTTAAAAAAATTCTTATATTTTTCTGTTAAAATATCCTCGTGACACGAAAAAAAAAATGCATGCGACAATGCCGATTTTATTCATGAATAATGCATGTACAATATTACATTATAGGCAATATAAACTGTACATAGTCCTCTGCGTCTCTGCACTAAGTTATACAACTTAACGACCTCTTGTGAGTTTGCTGTTTAAGTAGTTTTTAATTTAAACGTACAAAACTAAAGTTTAAACTTAGCTGTAGTTCTAACTTAATAAAAATGCAAAAAATATATAATATGTAGGGCTCCTCACTCTCTCTCTCTTAGAGGATGTTACCCCACCCCCCGAGCTCCTTCTAGATCCACCACTCCATTACTTCTCTTTCAATCTCTTTGTTTTGGTGTTGAGATGTGGCGGGAAAGTGTTTGGCACATTGTAAAACGCCCTCTATCTTAGTCTCCTGGACAAACATATATTTTGCATTTAAGAAATCAATATTTCATCATATTTTTGAAAAATATCTATAGGAAATGTTTAAATATACACTTCATTTGAAATAAATACAGCAGATCCTGTTTTAAAAAGAGCAAGTAAAATTGCGATCTTTGTTTTAGACTATGCCTAACACTCGTACCAATTTTCTCCGCACTTCAGTTAAATCAGAATTTCTCAATCAGGATTGGATGAAATATTTACCCAATTATTTATAAAATTTAATTTTATAATTATTGTGCTTTTTCTAAACGCTTAGACAATCTTTGTTTAATCTTGAATCGCCAGCGATATGAACATGATGAATGTTGAATATCTTTATTTAAATTGTTAACTCCGCAGAAAGGCACAGCGACTTAAAACTTTCATATCATATAACTGACCGCCTCCTGGCGGCCGGTAAAAATATAAACATCACGTTTCTCTGTCCAGTGATAGTGCGCCATTTTGAAAATGAACCTGTGAGGTCGATCCCGATATCATTTCATGCTAAAGAGCCAAATGGATATTCAGTCAATAAACCTGCCTGTTTAAATTTAATTAACAAGTAACTAAATCCAAGATGTTTATTTAAAGCCGCTTGGTCCGATTCTAATCGCTAAAAGTACATATGAAAAATAATTGTCCATAAATTGTTTCAACTTTTGTCAAATTATATCCCCAAAGTCCTTTTCTTTTAAAAGATATTAAAATTCAAGTTAAAAAAAAAAATTGTTAGGTCATACAAAAAATAATCCTATGTTGATCATTATTGATATCGCGTGAAATAACCTTCGAAAAATTAATTTATCCCTTACAGGTTTATCTCATGAAGAACACACCCGAGCATTTTATTTCACAACAAAGTACATACATTACCTGTACAATATTTTAGCTCCTTTAAAAAATCATTTAAAACATCTATTTTCCTTTAATCTTTAAATATGAATATTAACATACAAGTTACAATGGATTATATTCAATTAATTTCTTAATTTTGAAAAGATGTATTATGACAAAGGCTTCTAATAATAGAGAAAAAACTCGGGTTTGAATTATCTTCATTATTTGATATATCCGATAAACTTTTTTTTTTAAATTGACTTAACAACAGATCTTAAATCCCGTCAGGAACTAATGTTTGTCAATAAGGTGTTTGATCTGCGTTTTTTATATAATGACTGTTGTAATAAACTATTATATCAATCTTATAACTTATTTTATATATTATCTATGTAATGACGTACTTTTATTGTGTAAGATAATATGTGCCTGTTTCGGGTTAAGCGGCTTTACGTGCATTGTGTCACCAATGGGTATCAAAACACACGCTAGCTAGCACTCATACCATTAGCTGCTTTATACTGTATGAAAAAAATATTAATATTTTCAGATGTTCACATTATTTCCCAATATTCAAATGACTCATGTGCCGCGCAAACAAATTTTTGTTTCTTAATTAACAGGGCAATTGTAAAAGCATTTTGGAGTTGAGGAGTATAACTATTAAAAAGTGGAAATAAACAGGTGTTATAAAATACATTATACATACACATTTGATATTTTTAGCAATGTATATTTCTGAACACTGTGGAAAGTAAGCAACCTGTATTAAGAGACCACCTGTCATATGTGACCCTTTTCCCTTTCTCCGTTGGAAGGTCTCTTAATACAGGTTTGACTGTACTTGACCTTTTTACCTTGACCTTAGGGTTTTAATCAATTAAAAAAACTTAAACCTTGATTATAACCCTTTAACCGAAATACTAGAGCTTTCACTTTCCTTGGGACTAGAATTTTCTTTGGAGACCAGCACTTTTGATCTTTTAGACTCTAGCCATATGCATCCGTTCGAGGGCATCAATGTTTTAGAAACACATCTTGTTTTTATTAATATTATCATATAATATTTCATTGTATCTTCTAGGAACAAGTATAATGTTTACAATACTGCAAAACTGCACGGCAACATTCACAAATCCGTTGAGGGTTTTGACTTTGTCTTGCTGATTGGGGAAGAAGTTTTGAAGCTCTTATTGACATTGTTAACAAATTAAGAAAAAAGACGAGGAGCGTGCAAAGCACCTACAAGATGTTTAACCTATTGCCAAAAGATACTTAAATATTGATTACAAAGTGCTGTAAACATCTGATCCGATGCTTAATTCATTCTAAAAATTTCAGTTCTCATTTTGAAGATTGTTCATTTTAAGATCAGACGAGACGTTCCGCAATAAAACATTCTAAGGCTCCTACAGTCGAGATCTATACAGATGGTTCAAAAGACAAGGATACAGTTGCATCAGCTGCAGTAATTGATGATAGTATATTCTCAAAACTCTTCATAATGAAGCAACAACACTTAGTGCAGAAATTATCCAGTGATTACATATTTTCTATATTTTCGGACTCTCTTTCTTGCTTACAATCCATTAAAAAGAAGAATCTTGATCAACCATATATTTTAGATATATTAATACAGTAGAATCATTTCACTCAACAGGGTAAAACAGTTAGTTTTTGTAGGATTCCGAGCCACATCGGCATTCCTGGAAACACTAAGGCTGACAGTGCAGCAAAAAACAGCACTTCAACATGAAATTACTTTATTTAAAATTCCTTACACCAATTTGAAAAAACCTCGTTAATTTTTTTTTAATTCTCTTTGGCAAATTTATTGGAATTTTTGTGATGAAAGTAAGCTTTATGCTATTGAAAACAAACTTAACAAATCATGTGACTTCGGTCTGAAACGTCAAGATGACGTAATTATATCAAGAATACGTATTGGTCAGTCTAAAATTACACATGAATATTTGGGTAATCGGGAGTCTCAGCTGGAATGTATATCCTGTTACTGTCCGATAACTGTTTATCATATTTTATTAGAATGTTCTGATATTTCGCCGATTCGAAGTAGACTCTTTGGGAATGCAAAAACGACACATGACCTTTTTACGAATGTTAATGTAGATGCAGTTTTGGAATATTTACATGAAACGGATTTTTACAATAAGTCAAAGTACTCAAAAGTACAGAGAGCCGGGGTCAATTACAGAGTAGAATGGATTTCTTATATGAATCACGTTTATATTCTGACGAAAAAATTTTAAGACTATCAATATAAATGATAAGACACTGACAGTGAGTTTTTCAATCCTAATACCACGGTCCGATTTTGTCAGAATCAGAATTAATCTGGTACTGCAGCAGAATGTAAACAAACAGGCAAGTCTGGTTCCCTCTCCTGCTTTACCTCGAATGTGTAGATAACTGCGGTAACTCTGATTATTAAAAATCCTTACGCTAATGAACTATGTTCTTTGACGTAAAAAGTTTTCAAAGTCATTACTACGAATGTTTATTTTATATAAATTAAACTTACTTTTATTTTTGTTGCTTTACTTAGCGTTTGTATTATATCAAAAGAGATTGAGAGTAAGAACTATACTTTTGCACGTAACTTTAAAATGGCGACTATGGGGTTAACATCCTGCCTTGAACAGGATCACATAAGCCGGCAATTGCTCTTTGAGCAAAAAGCCCGGCTAAATATAGAAATGATTAGAGCAATTTAAAAAGAGATATATTTAGATGATTTTTTTTGAACAATTTACATATTTTTAAATTTTAAGTCTGCCGGATTGGACATAAAATGGTGCACGCAAAAGATCGTTTTTCTGGAGTTCTATAAAGAGTAGGCTCATTAGGGGCCGCCAGAGAAACCAAAAACTTTCATAAACCGGTTACATGTAATACCTGCCCGCCGAAATATGGCTGATATATTGCCGATCTTGGCGTTAAACAATATAAAATCAATCAAAATCTGTTTTGTATATCTTCGTAATGTAAAAGAAAAACTACCCCTGATATCGTGCAAAAATGCCTGGTTAGGTTCCTCACTTTTTTAAGTATCAATATTTCGAAAAGTTTATCTATTATTAAGGAAGGTCTAGTCTGTCCTGAAAGAACTTGCCTATAATTCATTTCAATTAAAATGCAATACTGTATAAAAAAGTTAAATCATTCATTATTTATCCA
Source organism: Saccostrea cuccullata (assembly GCF_032062105.1). NCBI lineage: Eukaryota > Metazoa > Mollusca > Bivalvia > Ostreida > Ostreidae > Saccostrea > Saccostrea cuccullata. The sequence goes on along the minus strand of NW_026918075.1, from coordinate 7,699 downwards.
CACTAATACATTTTTTGCATTTTTCTGACTCCTGTGGCAGAAACATCAGATGTTGCAGATCACTGCCGTAGGTATGCTCTAACTGACAGCTCTAAATGGTTTCCTTCGCAATGCAATCAAAACCATGCTAAATTTTGTGAGGCCTGCGAACAGATCAAAGAAGTTGTAAGTGATGTCAATCAGCATGTTGATAATTTTATTTTCTCTGCAAGGGTGGCCAAAGATGACAGACATAAATCGACTGACGTATGCTGAAATAGGAAATTAAGTCTGGAAAGTTCATGCATCTATTAAGATAAAAAAATCAAGAAGAGGCAAAACAAGAAGTTTGGGGAACTTTATCCTATTTTAATGCTTGCATTACTTTAGGCTTGCTTCATCCTTTTTCTCCTTCTTGGAAGACTTTGATTGTTTTGTAGGGTTAAGAACTACTGCATCATTACTTCCATTCGTGTTTAACAAAGATCTGGGGCGTATATTCTTTTACCCTGTATATTTGTCTGTCTGCCTGTTGTCAACTTTAACCTTCACCATAACTTTTGAACCATGAGAGATAGACATTTCATAATTAGTACGCATACATCACTAATTGAGCTCTTTAAAATGACACCTACCTCAGTCGGTAGAGCGCACGCTCTGTGATAGGGCGGTCGAGAGTTACCTAAGTCGATATAAAAATGGGTAGCTTTCTCATTACTTAGACTTATCCCATGAGAAGGAATTCTAGGGTCATAATTGTCTGGGGTGGGGACAACATGGAGTTGGTTTGTCTGGTCCATCGTTGTGTTGATACATGTGCTTTTACTAGGCATAGGTTTCTCCATTGGCTTGTCCTACATGCAAGGAACATCAGTACATACTTCTGCACTTCGACCTCGATGTCCTTCACTGAGACTAGACAAGGAAAATATAAATGCCACGCAATGTTTACAAGCTCCATTATCCATGTAATAGAGATAACATATATAGAAATGATATATAAATCAATCATGTCATGAATTAAAACGCCTTTCTTATATCATACAGGTAGAATATAACTACATTTGTGGCCCAACCAAGTCTGCCAGGTCTTCCAATTCCTCCAAGTCAGCCTTCGACTTCAAAATCCAACAAAAAGTAAATGCAACAATCAATTGAACAGCAAGTTCCTACCATATCGGGTATTTAAAATGCTACAGCACATTTTTTTTCTTAAATATATCAAATATCACACTACTTGTCTGTTTTAAACTATAGTCTTGTTTTTAGCATCAGAAAAGAAAATTGTGAACTACTTCCAGTTGAGCAACTGCAAGTACAAATGCATTTGAACACACAGTTTTTACAGGCAACTATTTCAAAGATCGATGGCCTTGGATGACTCCCAGTACCCGGTAAGATTAACACAGAATTAGACGTGTGTTTTTCTCTCAAAGCACAGGAAAAATGTGAGAAGCTAGAAAAAGCTGAGAAAGATAAGAGAGAATGATGTATTATTAAATAATCACTAATCCCTATTTTTCTACTCTTTGATTTCTATCTGACCTATCGGTGACCTTAGACCTGGTAAAATTTATTATATTTAATTTTTGGTAAAACAAGACCAAGAGATTTAAGTTTAAATCTGTTTTTAAATTTAAAACTTTCATTTCTGCATTATAATTCAAACTTATTTAAAGAAAAAAAAATCCAATTCCTAAAGATTCAGTTATTTAAACTAGTGGAGACTTAAAAAACTTTTTTACAGTAAATGTTGGATGAGTTTACATAAATTGGAACAACTTGTAACGAAGAATCCAGTGCAATTAACAGGTCATAAATATAAGCAACCAATATTCAAGTCTTATAGTAGAGGATTTTTTACAACCTTTGTTACAAAATGGCATCTTTTGTGTTGTTCTAAATGAGACTAGAAGGCATCTATAACGATTAGCATTTTATTCTAGACTGAATCATATCTAAACATGATTACAGTGTATAAGCCTGAGCATGCAATTCGATATTCCTGGGATTGATTTGTAATCACTGTCCGAAACCATAATAAAGTTGATGTAAACAGTTCACTAAAATACAGGTATTTGTTTCAAATCAGAACAGGTAGAGGTAAGATATGAAAATTAAAGAATTAATTACAAACTTGTGAAAAACTTCGCTGAAAAATTCAAAAATGTATAGAAATACTATAAATTGTGCCACCTTTGTATTTCCAGATTGAAGAAAATAGCACGTCCTGGAGAAAGAAGCAGGTTTCCAGGTTTCCAGACTCCTTCGTGAGAAGTTGTCAGATGAAGGCGAAATCCTACAGAAGGAGGTTAAAATTTATGTCTCTATATCTGATCTGTCAGATCACAGAAATCATCTAACAGGAGAGGTAAATGAAAGTTTGTTTTCAGTAGTCTGCAACTTATATCATTGAATGGGAATAAATTTCTTACAATTGCAACTGTAATGTTGTTTCTATCCAATTGAATTCAGGAACAAAAATTATTTATTAAGTTTTCAGGATTAAGCAATCCTGTGGACAAAATTGTCATCTCCAAGATTCATGCTTTAGTTCATGAAGGTGTGCGGACAGTCGATGAGATGAAAAGACACTTACGTCTCTTTGTGCGAGACAATGTATCCTTAGGGAAGTCAATTTCTTAATTCAACCGACGGTATTACCCCACCAACAAAGACATAAGGAACCACATCTATAGAGCACTTCAAATATGTCAGTAAGTTTTAAAAAAATGGTATTCCACAAAATAGCACGAAAAAATTGAATAGCATACTTAAAATGTTTCTAGACTTCAGATATGATAAATATACTCCTTATGAGCATACTTTCTATATACTGGGTATTTTAGAATTTCAAATGTTATTCATAAGGACAAATGAAGGTACAAAATTTTACTCAAGAGTTGACACATCTTCCCAATACACGTTTACTGTAATTAAATACTCAGAAAAAATTGTTTGATATTAGATATCAGGGACTAATATATTATTGGGTTAGGCAACTCCTTCAGCTCATGTTTTTATACCAAAAAAATCTCGCACAACACTTCAAATTTTCAAACTACGTTTATTCCCAGTATAAAACCTGTTTTCTGATTGTATAATGTCATTTATTCAATCCATTTAAGCATTGGATGAATTTTTTTTATAAATTTTCAAGCATACATTATAATAATTAAATATAAAAAAAAGAAACACCAATATTGTCGATTTCTTGGAAATATGGCCGAACAAGGGCATGTGCTGGTTTTGAAATAAACGTACCGTATAAGTAGAATTTTTAGCGAGGATTTAATTTTGGCATTATTAGCGAGGGTGCTGACATCGCTAAAGTTAAATATTGCTTAAAATTAATTGCATATTATTTGTAATAGCTTCTTTAGTTAGCATTTTAAATTGCTAAAAATCCTTTCGCTAAAAATAAAATACCAGATTTTAGTTAGAAATTGCTAAATTTGTGTCTTGCTAAAATTTCCACTTATACGGTAATTATCGGGTACTACTACATGTAAGATGAGTATAATTGGTGCTAAAAACAATTTTTGAATAATTTTTTGATAGATAATTCAAAGTTTTGATGTGAAATAATTAGAAACATTAAAGATATAATTAACAAAAGTTGACTTACAAGATATCATGAGACTTTCGAGAGTTGCCTATTCTGTTAGAATAAAGATGAAATTTCAAATTATAAATCATAGAAATTAAAATACTGTACAATCTCTAGATATTCTGAGGGAATTATTTCAGATCTTTAAATTTTAGATGCATTAAATATTAATAGGTTTTCAATTGAAGATCAGGAAAATGTTGTACACATGGTGGATGATTGGAGGGCAGCAAAACCTGATGATCATTTTTATTTGAGACCAAAGTAGGTATAATTTCATGCAAGATGAATCATGTAGGCCGGTATATATTTATTCTGCTCGCATAATGGAAGATTCAGGTGGAAATAGATTTTGTTATGTCAGTTTTTTTGAGTAGAAGTTTGGGTTTTATGGACAATGGATATCAACCTAGATAGCTCAGTGGTTAAACCACCTGACTAGTAATGCATGAATCCTGGGTTCAATTCCTGGTCCAGCCATATGTTTTTTGTGCATTTTTACTTTCAATACTGACCAGTGTGGGTGGCTTAGTTCAGGTTACAGTGTATGTGTAAATTGGTGATTCCTGGCAGGGCCCTACAACTTGTGTCTTTGAGATTGAATCCTGTTTAAGGAGGGAGGAATGTAGAAGTTTGGGCTTTACGGATTGTGAATGTCGGTCTGAATAGCTCAGTGATTAGACCATCTGACTAGTAATGCAAGAGTCCCGGGTTCGATTCCTGGTCCAGCCACATGGTTTCTTCCTGCATTTCTCCTTTCCTATTACATTTGTCTGATAAAAATTTGATATTGTCCATAAATTTTGATTGGTTGCAACTTGAATCATATTTCATGTGTTTTCTTTGTGACAATTAAGACCTTTCCCTGGGTACTATCATATTTGACCTCTTGACCTTGACATACTTCTGTAGAATGTTGCCAAACTTTAAACTTGGCCATAATTTTAAAACATTTGGTGCTAGGGCTTTTATACTTTACATCCATGAATAAGATGTTTCCTTACACAAAAATATTTTTACCTTTTGATCTATGCATTGGAATTTGACTTTGAAAAAAACTTAAACCTGTCCTTATTGTTTGAGTAGTTTGAATTCCTTCCCACAAGACCTTTCCTAAAACACCTTAAGGTTTCGTCAAAGGTCAACATGTCTAAAAGATTATTTTTACAATAGCTCCAAAACTATGTGTGGTATATGGTCAAAACGTTTATATTTCATAAATATATCATTGATTAATAGATAGAAAGTATCACTTCATAACAAATATTTTTTAAAAAAATTTTCTTTTAGAAAAATTGTATCAGAAAATGTGCATATTTAAAAAAATGCACCTGTTTAATTCTGTCCTATATGTGAAAACCATCATTGCAGAAATAATATATGTTTATCATTGAAGGGCAAGTTGAACGTGAATGGTCTCTGAAAGGCTGTTATTGAAAGCATGACATGTATAAAGACAAGACCCCTATAGAATCCGCCATTTGCAACGTACTTTCACTTTCAAGTCTTAACATTTGGACAAAATAAACAGGGAAAACAACTTTCCATAGGCAATCCAAGTCCAACTTGCCCTTCATTGATAAACATATTTTGTTTCTGCAATGATGGTTTTCACTAAAAGCAGGGAATTAATTAAGTGTATTTTTTTAAATTAAATATATGCATTTTTTAGAAGAATTTTTCTCAATTAATATTTTTTCCAAGTATTTTTTTTATCAAGTGATACTTTCTATCTGTTAAGCAATGAAAAATTTATAAACTGTAAAAGTTTTAACTTTATACCTCACATAGTTTTGGGGCTATTGTAAAAATACTTTTTTGAACATGTTGACCTTTGACGAAACCTTAAAATTTGAACTTGATGTGTGACTTACTTTTATGGAGGTGGTGGGACTTTCATATTTAAAAGCTGTATTCCCTTTTGACAAGAGGTATCTTTAAGTAATAATGTTAGTTATCTTCTGACCTTGGAGACTGTGCAAATTTAACCCGACACCAGAAGCTGTTGTACAGCATTCCTCAGCCTGGAGGGAATCACAAGCACATCCTGGAATAGGCAATCCTCGTCTCTGATCAATGGCACCTTTCGCTAAAACATACAAAAAAAGTGCTTATTATAATGTATTTTCAACGTTCCTTTTTTAAAATGTTTGTTGATTGATTTTCTTTACTTGATTTATATCCCCCTGTCATCATAATGAAACAAAACCTTAAACTTGGCTTTAACTTTTGGACAGTTTGTGCTACAGCTTTCATACTTCACATGTGCATTCATTGTGACAAGACCTTTCAATTGGCACAAATGTTTTACCTTGATCCTCGAGTCTGACACACTTTGTAAAAGAAACTAACATTGTCAATAACATTTGAACAGTGCTAAAGCATGTATATACATCCCTAGTATGATTATAATCTACATCAATAGGATCCAGATCAACAACATTCAGTAAATTTAAGCTTGAGGAAACAAGTGAGGAAGTGTTTAAAGTTGTCTGCTCTAGTTCTCGAGTTGTGGTCTCAGTGCTGGTCTCCAGAGATTCACGTGAGGCACCATCACCTGTTGGGAGTTATTGCTTGTCTTTTTTTTTCTTGGATTGGATTTAGATTGATGAACACTGTTTAAGTTATCAACATCCATTGAAGACTTGCTAACTGCTGGTGATTTTTTCTTTGGACTGGATTTACACTGATGAAAACTGTCTAAGACATCAACATCCGTTGAAGATTTGTCGTTGCTGTTGATTTTTTTCCTTGGACTAGATTTAGACTAAGGGCCACGAATTATATCGACCCTGGGCTGTTGAAATATACCAACCTTCCGACGTGCCCGGAGTTCCCAGACAGCCGGCGTTTCTTCCTCCACCGCAGAACTTGGATTCCCCTCGATGGCGAGTGTTGCTCCCGGGACTTTGGTGATTCCTCCCCCGGTTACTGAACTATCTTCTTCGTTGGCACAGTCGTCTTCGTCGTTGAACCATCTTCTACGTTGGCACATTCATCTTCGTCGTTGGCACCGCTGTCTTGTTCGTTGGTGGATCCGTCTTCTTGTTCGATTGGTGGAATCCCTTCTTTCTTCGATGCAACCTGCAACATAGTGGCACTTCTTAGTTCTGGACTTCAAGAGAATATCTGTTGCCGAATATCTAAAGAAACCTCAGTCCAGATCTACACGGACTCTTTCATGTTGTGATGATGCTTTTTATATCCCTCCCATACCTTCCACTGAGGACTCACTTCAAGTGTATATCCTTAAACTGGGTTGCCAGATTGGCAGAATCGCCCGTTTGCGTTTGGTGGTCAAGGAGCGCTTAGACAAACTTCAAAAACCAGGATCGTCCTTCCGCGAACTGGAAAGCGAGAACCGCGCATTGAAGAAAAAGATATCGGAACTCCTGGAGCGCGAGGACCTTATTCCAGGACAGTGAGACATTGGTATTTTAAGTGTAATTCATTTTTATTAACTTTAATCTGTGAACTTTAATTAATTTTAAATTGTTAATGTTTGCCTTGACATTTTTATTTCTTAAATTCTAGTATTTATTATATACTATGAGATATGTATATGTCTTATTGCTTATTATGACATGTCAGTATCATTAATTATGCTTTTATATGTAGCATTAATACTTGTCCAGATTTTCACTGAACGTCCATTGAACATTTGAATTATTACTAGTAATTTAGACTAATGTACATGGTAAATTGGATCTTGGAAAGGGGCGCACCTAGGATAAGACTGTCCGTAAAATATCAAACTCTTCAGACTGCAGTAACTTCTCTGAACTACCTAGATGTGACGTCATAATATAATATTACGTCAAGTTACTGCATATTTGAGCTGAAATGATGGGGAAAGTGTCATAATTTTTACATGGCATGTAATTTTTATTTGAAACCTTCTTGTTTAATTCAAGTGTTAAGATTGTTTTTAAGCTCCGATGTGTTATTATGAAGTTGAACATTTGAAATTTAAGTATTTTTATTTCTTTTGTTTGTCTAATATGCACAAAATTAAACAATAGAGGAAAACATTACACGTCCGTAGACAGAGTTAAAATTTATGGATCGTGTTTATATTGGACTGGCACAAGTGAAAGACGAGGATAAATT
>NW_026918074.1:0-14021 GCF_032062105.1 Saccostrea cuccullata | reverse complement strand
ATCAGTATGCCTGGTCCTAGCTGGCAAAGCAGGTTAAACATTGTCTTTGTTTGTAAGGCTCATTGTATTTTGAATGATCGTTCATATAATTCTACAAAAGGTTATCCAACTTCAACCCATACACCCTTTTTAAAATCTTCAGAATCGTATGTCAGCTTTAAATATTTGTAATACTTTCAACAACCAAAATGAATTAAAATTACAAAATCTGTATGAATTCCCTGACTATTCTACCAAGTATCTTTCTTAACGTCTCACTAAAATATTAAAAGCAGTGAAGGAGAAACTCTAGAAGAAATGTGCAACAGTGTTTTTGAGAAGTGGAGTAAACCAGATGTTGATACTAAAAAAAATCAAGGAAACTTTTTGAAATGGAAACCATAAAATTTTACATAAATTGATAACATCAAAACGCAGGACTTTCCAAAACTTTATAAAACTATTCCCTACGATAAAAATCCAGGCTTTTTTGACATAGCCTTTTTAATAAAAATGAACTTGTAAATTTATTTATTTATTTCCTTGTAAATGATCATCGCAAAATTATTTTGTCACACAAGAACCCTGAAGTTGATATTAAAAATAAAAAATGCTTGAGTTTCTGATCGACAATATTTATGCTGTTTTTGGAAATTATGTCTCACCAATCTGTTGTTAATATTTCGGTACTAATTCCCCCTCGTTATAAGTTGACCTATCTTTGTATTAGAACTAAGCAGACTTTTTTCAAAATGTTACACAATAAAAGTGAAAAAAATATTTGCTGTGGCCTCCTTCAACTCGAGATTTAGATATATTGACGACATACTATCAATTAACTTTAATTATATAAATTTATATGTCGACACGATATATCCCTGTAAGCTTGAAATTATAGATACCATAGAGTCTGTTACATCTGTTTCATATTTATCTGTTTCATATTTGTAAATTTTACTGGATAAAGACGTCAATGGTAATCTAACAACCAAACTTTCAGATAAACGTGATATTTTTTTTACTTTTATCAATTTCCCTAACGTATGCAGCAATATTCCCTCATCATCAGCATATTGGACATTTATTTCTCAGTTGATTCGATACGTAAGATAATGCCCTATTTATGAACAATTTCTATAAAAAATACTTCATTGACACGTAAGTTGATGAAACAAGAATATTAACAGACTCGTTTAAAGTCACCATTTCGTAAGTTCTATGGTCGACACAATGATCCAGACAGCAAATACAAACATTAAGTCAAATGCTGACAGACTTTTACATACAAAATGTAAGACCATCATTTACCTAATTGTCGACGGATTTTTTTGCTATTCCTCGATCATAACAATGAGCACATGACGTATGTGAGAGGTCGGCAGGGGATGCTCATTCCTCCATGGAGCCTAATTCTACCTCTGGTTTTTAGAGGTCCGTGTTATCTCTGCTTTAACATGTATTTTGTATGTTTGAATGAATTTTGAGCTTAAATACATTCGTTATCTCCATACATTTCATCCAATGATAGTTAAACTTGATGGTTTATAATCATAAAAAATATCGAATTTCATCAACAGAAAGATTTATTAATGAATTAGATGAATTTGTATTTTTGATATCAGAAAAGAAGCATTCTTAATCATATTTTTCTAAATTGATATAGCTTGCGTTGGTTCATTCGGTGTCGAATGTAGCAAGCCATGTCCTGAAGGCTACTATGGAATAAAATGTCAAGAAGAATGCCCGTGTGAGATATGTAATGCAACGACAGGAGAGTGTATGAATGAAACCATGACACGAAGTAGGATACAATTTTGAATACCATTTATATATATAAGGATATATATATATACGAGGGTCATTCAAAAAATACGTAGACAATGCTTCTCATCATCATCTGATTATTACAATATTGTTGATCAACACATTTTCGTAAACATAAACATTTATTTTGTCGAAGTGTGAAGTTTCATTCCATTTGATAAAACAGAACTCACGTTAGCCAAAATTAAAAGCACTATGTTTTGTTACCACGGAGCACGGTTAACCAATATTGTAACGTCAAAAACAACGCTGAGAAAGTTCGTCAAAAGTATACACATTTTTGTTATTTCAAACACGGTTTGTTGCGTCTTCTCCATTCAAAACACATATCCGCAATACTTAACACCTGGTTTGCTAACAATTGTACAAATATAGCTTGAATTAGAATGTTATTGTTTTAAGATTCTTTGATTGACCATGCAACTTTATTATTTCTGCAACATTGAAGCACACATCACGTTCAATGACGTTCCTAACTCTTTTGACAATATTTTTAACTTTAACCTGTTTCTTTGCAGACAATGCATCGTCCGATTCAAACTCGCTACCACTCAAAAATTGTATTTTCAACTTAATACAAATAATTTAATTCTGTTTGTATTGTTGTCTCTCATTGGTTGATTTCCAAAAAGGAACGCATAACATTTTGTATAATCTGGTTTGGTATGGGGACACACCCCCTTGACAACCAGCTGAATCATCTGTATCCATCAATCCCCTCATTTCCAGTCCTTCGGATTCATGAAAAATTCCAGATTTAATGAATGTACCTTTAACTTCAAACAGTTGCCCGATCTTACCTCATGTAAACAAGCATCATGGCTGCTAGATCTATGTATCAGTTTTTACCTCCCCTTGCTTCCCATCACTTCCGTTACTACGGTTGTATTATTGCGCGGTAAATTTGAACTAATAAAAAAAACACAATTTTACATCCCCAGTTGTTTAATTACTTTAAAATTAAATTATAAGGAATGACTCTAATTCTTGCCCAGATTATCGAGTATAATATGGTTTGGGTCATTTTACGATTTTTTATAATCCGCTTCGCGGATTATAAAGCGTAAACTGACCCAAACCATATTATACTCGATAATCTGGCCAAGAATTAGAGTCATTCCTTAAATACACAGATTTTTTTCATACAGATCCTGATTTGTAAGGATTTTTTAAGCTTTTAGAAAACGTTTCCCGAATGTAAAGTCTAAATTTATTGCTACTTGCTGCTCCGTGACGTCCTCCAACGTCATGGTTTTTTGCCTTTTTTAATCAAGTTCATATATATTTAGAAGCTGATATCTTTTAAATGGAACGAGATATTACATAACCTGATTTCATTTTAATTAATACAGCAAAACTTTATTTAAACATGTAAATTTTATTTCGTTTCAGCTCCACTTATTAGAGGTATAGCTGTAAATACTATAAAGTAAAAATTAGAAAATTATTCAATTTTGACGGTGCTCCGTGACCCCATTTTTGCTGTTCTAAATCCTTGGTAATTTTAATAAATATGAGGATACATTCCAATTTTTTTACTCAAATTATTTGAATCTGTTGTTAAAATATTTGTACCAAATTTGGATATAATGTTACGTTAAATAAAAAAGTTAGGACAAAAGTCTACGAACTTTTTGAATGACCCTCGTATATATGATATTTTGTTTTAGAGGGGTTAAGAAATTATGTTTAGATAAAAATTAATGTGCATTAAAAAATCTGTATACATGAACTAGCTAGTAATAAAACTTTATTGAAAGTTCATGTCATATTTTGAATCTAGACCTACCATAACTGATCTGAGCGTAGCAAAGGACTTTCAGGCAAAAGTAGGCGATAATTACAAGTCACAACGAAGTGTGAAAAAAAAGCAGAGGGACAGGATCAAAAAATTATTTTTCTTTTTTCTGAAAATTTGATCAGTCTGTTATGCCATTGGAACAAGATATGTTGCTTAAATTCCAAGGAATGGATAGTCAGTTTTGAAACCTTTAATTTATTTAATTTGAAATTACAATGATCAGTTAACAACTATAAAAATCAATGTTGGCTTAAAGAATACATCTTACCCTGCATTATCTAACCAATTATCCACTCCTTTAATTTCCAGTTTGCCTAGGAAGTTTTGGAAAAGATTGCTCTATACCTTGTCCATCTGGGTATTATGGTAGAGGATGTGAAGAAAAATGCTTCTGTGAAGAATGTGACAGAATGAATGGGTCATGTAAGGAGCAAACAAGAACGGGTATTTGATATTTATCATAAATTTTTCTTTTTCTTTTTTTTTTATTGTTTTCAACTGGTAGTCATTGAAGATAGCTATTGAACATACGTTGGTTGTCCGGTAAAATCGAAGACAAGTTGTCTAGGGTGAAAAATTATCATCACTGCATTCTAAAATTTTACTACTATTTACAGTGTACTCTAATTTAGTAAATGTATTGTTTCCCCTTGCGACACACGGATGATAAGGTCAAGTGTCTAAATGATCTCAATCCCCATATAAAGGATATATCCCCATTTAATTTTAAGAATTAATTGCAAAAAAAGACACAATAGATATTATAGGTAGGGTAATTTTTACCCTAATCTATCTTATTTGATAATTTATTTAGAAATTAAACTATGTATTCTCGAACGAAACCTTGCTTTTTGATCAATCGCCGTAGGACCGTACCATGTGCAATTCAAACATAAGAAAATGTTTATTTTTGTCTAAATTTTATAAAAATAAATAAAAGACAGCAGTACACATTTAAAAGAATAGTTAAGAAAAGATTAAGAATGCTCCGCTCATAATTATGATTATTTACAGTTTGTATCGGAAGTTTTGGAGTTAATTGTTCAATTCCCTGTCCACGTGGTTATTATGGCAGAGGATGTGAAGAAAAGTGCTCGTGTGAGCAATGTGAGAGCAAAACAGGTTCTTGTATTGAACAAATAACAACAGGTATTTCTCATATGATAGTTATTTTTGAAATATTTACAAATGAACAATCTGATAATTAGAATGCTTCATGGCCCTTATCGGTTGTTTTTTTTTCCAGGGGGCCTTGCATTTTTTGACACAAATTGTTCAAAACTATGTCCTTCTGAAGATAATGGACGCAGATGTGAAGACAAATGCAGTTGTGAGACCTGTGATGGTATAAGTTTTAATAACTGTACGAACAATTTTGCAACAGGTAGAGTATTATTAGAATAACAACATATTTTGTTTTAAATATTCATCTGTTATTTTAGTATTTCTCATGCCCCCAGATCACGAAACATCGTAAGATTAAGTCAAAATCGTTCTATTGTACATTCATGTTGTAGAAATCAGACAGCCCAAAACCAAACTGTTATTGTTAAAAAAAAGTAGTGTTATCTGCAAAATCGGAGATTCATTAAATAAAAATGAATATCTTGCAAGATATCGAAAATTTGACTTTTAGGTTTAAGTCTGTTTCATGATCATGGGGCCAGGTATTCAACATTTAATATATTTTTAAGACAACAAGCGTTTCATTCATTTCGTATCATATTTTAAAGTCTCTGATAACATTATTCTGTAAGAAGAACATAATATATTCTTCTCTGCACACACAAACACACATGTATAATATACGAACATACAATGTAGTACTGTAATTGCTATCCGTCTCTACCTTAAACACACACAAACACTCATATGCACACATGAAATACGCGCGCTGCCTTTCGTTGAGTAAACTACTTTGCATAATGGACTTGTCGCTCATTTTTCGTTTAAAATTCGTTGATTTATTTGACGACGTAGAAGATATGATGAAAGGAGAGATGGGATTTAGCTGGTAAATGTTTATTTTTATTCAGGTTTTATTTGATATTTTGCAAAATCTTTGTAAACATATAGTTATGACTTTTAGAATCACCTGTTGTGCTGCAGTTTAATATGAATTTTATTCAATTAGTTGTTAATTTCTATTTCCAAACCTTATCCAGGGGATAGAAAATTCAGAATGAGTTGAATAAAACGCATTCATTATATATTCAACAGATTCTGCTTCTTATTTAATGAATGAAAGCGATATTTTACTACAGTGTGACAAAATATCAAATTGATTTTGTATCGCAGTCTAAAACAAAATCAGAAGTGCAATATCCATCAGCAATCTCGATTTCCTTTCACTAAAATGTTGTAAAAATACCCAGTTACTAACAGCTATAAGTCTGTTGCCGAAGTAATCTCATGAGCTCTTCATAAAAATGTGGGATACATGAAATATAAAAAAAAACGAATACCTAGCAACCATTTTTAAGATTCGGGGTCAGCCAGCAAAAAAAAAATGAAACTTACCGGGAAAATATGACAAAAAAATGACGAGAAAGGAAGAAATAGAAAAAAAAAATTGCGAATGAAAACCTTCTTAACCCTTACATTCCTATTTCGTGAGGGTATAACACAAATACGTGGGGGTGTGGGGTGGGTGAACTGCTTTAAATGCCTTTTTTATACTCTACAACATTACTTTCAATTGACTATGCTATAACAAAATGTTGGGGCAACCAGACTTTCAAATGATATTTTCAATTGCTAAAAGTTATCTTTGGAAAAAAATTAGCCCCCCCCCCTCGCATTGATGCTACGTACCTTAACCAAGGTCATTAAACCATACAAACTGGGAGCAAATACATTAAGGTGATAGAGCACTATGTCTTTGGACGTATACCCCTTATTAAAGACAGTATTTTTATAGACAACATTTTGTGAATATAAATTGAGTAAATGAAAACTTTAACTTTGTAATTCCCCGTGTAGTTTTTTTGTAGGTATTTAATTCCAACCACTGATATTTCCCTGTCAACCCTGTGAAAAAATGTCTTTTGAGTTTTCTTTTCCTATTGTTTGAAGAAATTACGTTATATGAATTTGATTATATTCAATGAATACACATAAGCTTTTCTTGAGATGTGAATTACCGGGTAATGTATGATGTCTAGCTGGCCGCAGGACCATTTACTGAAATCAGACTGATAAAACTGAAATTTTGATATTTTAAGTTTTATTTAACATAGGTACTCTGCAATGAAATACGAAAATAAGCATTAGTTATCATTCTTATAAATCCACTGTATTTACCAAAATCTGAAGCAGAACAAGCACGGATTTCTTCTTAATGATAGGTTGCATTTGGGAGGTCATTATATCGAGAACTTGAAATTTTATTGTAGAACTTGTGTCGGAAAAAGTCTTTATCACAGAATGTCGGCTTTTCGGGTGCGTTTACCGTCCGCCAAAAGCCGACATCTTGTAAAAGACTTTTTTCCGACACAAGTTCTACAATAAAATTTCATTTACACCACTTTTGAAGTTATATATTCAAGCATGTCCAATTCATTGTTTTTATAGAAAAAGTGTATTAACCTCAAGTTAATCTTTAATGTAAGCATTTTTCCTATTTTATAAGGATCAAACTGAAATTCGCAATACAAGATTGTAGAATTTTTCCCGCTAAGTTACATCATAAGTTTAAGTGCAAATTCCAAAACTACAATTGCTTACCCCCCGTTCACACAGAGCTGCGACTCTACGGCGATCATCCCGATCAAGCCACGATCTGAAATTTTTTGGATCGGGGCAGATCGCAGGCGATCGGCGTCTAAATAGAGCAATTTGGCAAATTATGGTCTTCGTTAGGACCGTACTACGATGTCCCTACGTCAAACGCGCTGCTAACACGCTTCTAATACGATGTTACGCAGACAGTTGCCGACAAGCGGCCGTGTTTACTGCGTTTACGCTACGCTGCCACTACGACATTGAAGACCATACTACGACGCTACACAGACTTAGATGACTGTACTGCGATGTCGCTACGGTGGTGCCGATCATATTACGTTTGCAATACGCTTCTAGTACGATTTTGGCTATGATGTAAATATATCTTGCAACCGGAGATTTTTGTAGTACGATTTTAGCGATGATGGATATCTTGCGACCGCAGTTTGTTTTGGGCCTTTACCACATGGTTTAAGGGCAATTTCAATCGTAACTGTAACAAGATGTGAATATGCTCAATTGTAAATGATCATCAAGTATAGTGTCACCCTGTATATGTAGTTTACAGATGATGATTGGTCAAATATCAGAGCTATAAAAACAAACTCCTGTCTGACAGGTCGTGGTATGATCGGCGTAAGGTCATTGTAGGTCTTCATAGGATCGTCAGGAACGTAGAGAGATCGTAGTGAGAACGTAGTACGAACGTAGAGGGAGCGTTGTATAAGCGTGCTTGGTAAGTTCCTACGCTCTTACGGCGCTTTTACTACGATCATGAAGATCTCTCTACGATGCTTCCGCGCTGCTTGTACGATTATGGCGCTTCTACTACGCTCTTTTTACGACTTCACCCCGATTCTTGTTGGCCACGATCCCGCTACGCTTGTTTTGAACATGTTCAAAATAAGCGTGGTGAGAGCGTAGAGCTCTCCGAGCATGAAGACCCTACTGCGATCATACTACGCTTATGACGACCCCACGACGTTTCTCCTGCGATTTGTCACGATCGGCCACGCTTTTGGACACGATTTGATCGTAGTAGAAGCGGCGTCTATGTGTGAACGGGGGGTTAGGAAATGATCTTCAATACATCTATCGGGGCACATGGATTGTGTTAGACTGGTCGTCTTGATATTGTTGATTAAAAACATTTTTGCCGATGTTACACCTGTAGATCCAAAGTGCTTCGATCCTGACAGGTATGTCCTTATTCTGACAACAACATGCCTATATGTTTTCCCACGAAGTTTAACCGATTATAATAGTTTATTTCGATAATTCTTTTGAGTTTAGATTTACTTTGCGATGCTGTACTGGTCACAGAACTATCCAAGGAAAATGTTACCGTAAGTGTAATTTCTTTTAAGTACTTCTTTCTCTACCGATATCAATTATACACTGAAGAATAGTTATCCTATTGGAAAAATCCTTTAAACTTCCAAACGTGTTTCGAAAAAAGAATATATTGATTTAATACTTTTTGAAAAACACCTATTTACGAGAATAGACCACACCATTAAGAGAAAAGAACTAATTATTTCGAATTAAGTTATTTTGATTAAGATAAAAGTTCTTACAGGTGTGAGTCAGTATAATGAGTTGTTTCAAGAACAAAAACACAAATATATAAATATTTGCACATTAATGACATTTGCATTTTTTCAAACAGGATTTATTTTTTTTAAAAATGAACTGGCTATGCTACCTTTTATAATTTATTACATGTATAATAGCAATACAAAAAAAAATTGAAGTGCGATTTTTATTTTTTTAAAAGAAAATGACAATAAGTACAAATATGTAAAAATTTTAATAAATATTGGCAATTGGATCTCTTCTGTCACAAACAATCATCAGTTTGGCATAAATGAAGGATATGGAGATAACGAACAGTATTCAATTTCAAAGTCCGTTTTACAATACAAAATAGGAGCAGAGCAAACACGGACCTCCAAAACATCAGAGGTGAGATCAGGTGCCTTGGAGGAGTGATCATCCCCTGCCAACCGGTCACACTCATCGTGTGTACTGATCGAGAAATAACGGAAAAATCCGTCATCAATTCAGTGTAGAAATAATGGACTAACAAATAGTATGAAAAACGTCAGTCAGCATTTGACTCAATGATGAATTGTTATACTTTACCAAATATTCAAAACACAAAACTCAAAGTTGTAAGAAATAGAGAAAACAAGAACTCTTATAATTTTACTTGAGTTCTATTCTCGTTGATATGAGAAGATTTTTCTATGAAATTTCAAGTGAGGCTCCTTTACTTTAATGATAATGAATAAAATTTCAATTTATAAACAATTCAGGAAGTTAAAAGGAAAGTAAACAAAAAATCGGACCCAAAACTTTTTTATAAGTATTAAACGAAATTAACGAATATCGAATTAATCATATTACCAACGACTTCCTTATAAAGAATTTTGATATATAATTGAAGAAGTATTGACGCTTTGAAGTCTATAAATATGATTGTATATACCAACTTTATTGATTTACATTAGTTTTTTCATCTTAAAGTGTAGAAAATAAAGGAATTCGTACATCCAAAAATTCTTCAAATTGGTTGTATTTTTTAAGTAATTTCAAATTTATTAAAATTTTTAATGACACAGGTAATAGAATGTAAACTGTTTTTTTAATTTTTCAAACGATGTGTTGCAATTAATATTATCTAGTTACAAAAAGTAAAAATATTTCATTTCTTGTTAAAAGCTTGTATAGGAGCTTTTGGAAAGGAATGTAACAATCCTTGCAAACCAGGGTATTATGGTCTGAAATGTCAAGAAAAATGTCAGTGCCAGAGATGTAATGCAACTACTGGAGAATGTTTGGACGACTCAAATACATCAGGTAAGCGTTCTCTTAAGGCAAATGTACGGAAAGAAAAAATAAAAAGGCATACCTAAACGAATGAGGTAAACATTTATTGCTACGCAGTACAAAGAAAGCCCCAAAACAATTTTCTGTGATATTTCATTTGTCATTTATGAAGGTATAAAAAGAAAAAAAATGATATTGAAATTGATTGAGAATCAAAATACAAACAAAGATATATTACTTGGTTCAGCAAATGCTCTACCAAGCTCTTTATTCTTACAAAAATATTGACCACTATAAAGAAGAAATTTCTGCCATACTATGCTGCAAATCATATGTTGATTCACAGCAACTACAAAAAAAAAAACTTTTAGAAACTTTAAAATCACTGAACTTTTCAAAACATGCGGCAATATATATACACTTTATACAATTCCTCACGATAAATTATACGATACCATAGACAAAGAAATATATGGACTACTTCTTCAGTATTTAAAAACAGAACATTTGATTTGTCTTTACCAAAATCACTTTTTTAAAATCCTCTCTGAGTGTTCTCTAAAGTTGATATAAAAATAAAAGAATGCTGGAGTTCCTCATTGACAATTTTTATGTATTCTTCGAGATCAAGTGTTCATTCTTATCTTGACTCGATATATCCCAGTGATCTTGAAATAAAAGACCCACATCTTGTTTTATACGTGATTTATTGGCTATAAATGATAAGTGCTAACCACATGTAACAACTAAACTGTATGACAAATGAGATGACCCCCTGGAGTCTCCAAGTAAGGAGTTTATTCGTACGTTTGCTCGCATCTCTGGAATTTCCTGGGGTCCATGTTTTGTGCCCTCTACAGAGATTGGTATTCTTCATAGACGGCTTGAGATCGATCACTGTTTAGTTCGTTACCTTTTTACATCAGAAAATTTCCACACCATTTAGAGGCATGGATTGCTGAATGAGTTTATATCTTCAATCAACCTTTACCCTCGATGAATGTTTTATTTCGAAATTCGCTAAATCGTATTTAAAATAACGGCAATAATTACCTAGCATTGCAGTACAGACGTACAGTTAATATGGTAAGTACATACTACCATTTAATGAAAGTTGTTTTAAACCCAGAACAGAAAAAAAGTTGGATGTTGAAAGTTTTTAAATTATCATTTAATATTTACTTTAATCAATTCTTTTATTAAAGTGAAAAAAGGAATAAAATATCGAGAACACAAATATTATCGATAAAAGTCAAAGATAAAGGAACAAGTAGAATATAACACATAATTTTTTGATAAATTCAAGATATTTGATAAATTCAAGATATCCTTAAATTTAAGATACATGTACATTGAAATAGGGAATTTTGCTTCTTTTGTCTTTTGTCAGTATGTGTCGGGAACACTGGGTACAACTGTACGATACCCTGTCCTAAAGGATATTATAACAGAGGATGTAAGGAAGAATGTATTTGTGAGAACTGTGATAGCATAACCGATGTCTGTCCCCAACAGAAAACATCAAGTAAAACATTGTATTAATAAATGTTCTTAAAATTGCTTAGTGCAAGTAAAAGTTCTGAAATATATTATTGTTATTATAAAAAAAAAAACAAACAACATTTTACATGTATTAATCTATCTTTTTTAAAATTGGTTTGTCCAAGTTAAAGTTTTGAAATATATTTTTATTATGGAAAAAAAATCAACATTTCCCCCCTTTATGTGATATGAATGTTGTTTGATCGTTTACAATAAAGTTATTGTTTTATTTTGAGATAAATTTCGATTTAGGGATTTCTTTTGCCTCTATAGCTATTTTTCTAGCGGCTGGAATTATGTTTGTTGCTGCATTAGGGGTTTGTCTATTTGTGAAGAGGTAAGCTAGATTTTTACAATCTGATTTAAATGGGATACTGCGAAATCACACATTTTCGGGGTTGGGGTTATTAATCGTTGTTTTCGAGGTATGGAGAGACCCACAAACTCATGACCATCACGAAATGTAAATTTTCATGTGCATTACTACTAAACATTCTCAAATAACGAAATCAAATCCCTTACAATTCAATATTATTCCTCAAACCTCGAAAATTTGACCCCACAAAATATGTGATTTTACAGTAATTAAAGAAAATGTAAACAATTATTTTGTTACTAAATTATCAAAAATGGAAATTGGCATGACAATGAATGATGTAAAAAAATTTAAAGTATAGGTGATATCATTCAGGTAAATTCAATTTCTGAAATACATGTAATCTACTTTATCGATGTAGATCTTCAAGAAAAATGTCGTCGAATTTAGATAATAATCATATGCTTGAAAGTTCCACCGTTGGCGATCTAGCGGTTCAAAGCTACACAAGAGTTGAGGAAAACGTGTACCACGAATGTGAGCCACTTTCCTTAAATTACAGTGATCCAACTTATTCAGATTCTGAAAGCCAATACGATAGATATACTGTAAATGTATTATATTTAGGTGTGTGATATTTGGCGGAAATTGAGTTTTGAACAAGTTAGCGTAGATTTGATTTAGCGCTGTTCTTATCGTTCTTATTTACGCATACAAGTACAAAACATTTAGCATTGTACTTGAATTAGCGGAAGTGTCTTTCCGCCAAAAGCGCTAAAAAGAATACACAGCCAAATGTAATACGTTTACAGTAATATCCCTGAAATTTTTTTCCGATAGAAGGCAAAGTCAACCATTCTCTCTATCCTTATGAATGCAAATAGAAGTTCAGAAACCAATGTAATGAACAGAGGATACTTATATGTTATTGACATAGAAACACACACAACAGAGTCATCTGGAATTGGACAAAATCCACCACCACAACAACAACCGGCAGAAGGAGCGGAAGCACTACCACCACCGTCACCAACAACACCACAACCACCGTTACCAGGGGCAGCTGCAGAGACAGCAAAATCACCACAACAACCACCAACGACCAAAACCAAGTCAACTCCAGAAAGCGAAAGATGCACTTTTACTGACAAACAAAACAGCAAGAGAACCACGTTCTACATCTATAAAACAAATAATAGAATTGTTTGACACTTAATACAAATTCTTACAAAAAATGTGTTTATTTACTGATATTTACATTTGCAATGTTTGCCGTTATATAACACTATTTGAACAGGGTGTTTTTACATCTCGGTAAAACATGTTCATCATGTGATCTAGTTCTGAAACAGATACATCTATGAAAATCAAAGGAGAAATGATAAGCAAAATAAATTAAAGCTAATTCTATCTGTAAGGAAGTGATTCAAGATAAAAGTCTAGAAGGGCATAAAAGACACCCCACTTCATTAATTATTAATTCTCACACTGAAGCATTGACATGCATTTGAATAAAAGATCAAAGTTAAAATATCACTAATTAGCATTGTTATAGAAATATAGAAATAGGAAGATTATATCAGATAGGAAAAAAAATACTTATTTTACAAAATATTATGTATAAATGTACAATCATTTATAAAATCGAAAAGAGGAAGAAAAATCTGCAATATTAATTGTAATGAAGAATTTACGTAATTATAAAAGATTTACTTCCAAACATGACAATGAACAGTCTCTTTGTCTTGCTGTACTGAATTTCGTATGTGGTTGAATCGTACGCCAACAGGAATGACATCAGTCAAGTAAAAAGATCAACTAGGTAAAGTATAAAGCACTTCATTATTTATTCATCTGTAAAAAGGAAAAAAGAAAGCTAATATTCTCTTATTTCCGGTAGAAATGTGGTTTCGAGGTTTTTTGTTTAACAGATCACAAAAGAGTTGGCGATAAATGTATACGTAAGTAATATGACTGTTTTGCGAAGGGTATTCAAGAAGATAT